>NW_010545431.1:39644-42390 GCF_000687285.1 Phaethon lepturus
CCCCCGCTTCAGACACCCCTTGTAAAAGTTCACAACTTAAACGGGAAGGGCTGAGGGAAAATTTCTGTCCCACAGATGTAAAGACAAAGTGCTTTGCAAGACTGATTTTATCCATCACATTTGTGGCAACCAACCCAAAATGAAGGCACATGAAATCTGTAATAATATAGCTTATAAATTATAAACTAAAGTTGAACTTCTGTATAATTTCTAGTCTTTTTGCACAAAAGTAATGACCAGCACCTATGCAGAGATTCAACTTTTTTTTCATTTAATTTTTCTCAAAAATAGTTCAGTGTTGCTTGCATGCCTATGCAAATACTGTAACTTAATAGGTTTTGCCACAAAGGGCAGAAATTGGTAATTTATCTGCACGGGAGGTCTGAATCCAATGAAGGGCTAGCACTCTCTTCCCTGTCACTACAAGAAATGTAAGCCACCAGCAACAGCTACAGAGAGCTGTTACCTTGAAAGTGCACAACTCCCAGCAGCAGTTTCCCTGTAAGGTGTTCCAGAGCTTGTGGCATGCATTTAATCAGTATTTCAAATTTGGATTTTAACATGTCAAAGCCTATCTACTTTTGGTTAGTTACTGACCAGACATGCACATACATTCTGAAGAAGCTGACTTTTGACAAATGTTGCATTGAAATTGGCCGTACTTTAACTTCTAAGCACAGATGGGCTTCCTACCTCGAGCAGCATTCAGGATCCAGGGTCAGCTCAATACCTCATTCTTAAGGAAAGCCAAGTCTGGATACAAATCTGTCTCCTAGATTTCACTGGAAGTGCTGCCTTTAAAGCAGAGAAACAAGATTCATAGTTTCTGAAAGCTTTAGCAGAGCAATAGGCTCATCAATCATATCAAGACTCACTAGGTTTGTTAAACAACAGTTCAAAGCCTTGGTTATCACTACTCCAGAAATACAGGTTTTAAAAGAACTCGAACACCACTGCCATCACTTAACTAAAATATGTCATTATACTGCTTTCACTCAGGATGATAGAGAGGGATAGAGTTTCAGAGCTATGGTTATTCACTTTGTGTGAATTCACACCTCCCTGCCCCCTCCCCTTTTCTTCCCTCCTCCCCTCCTTTTCTGCACAAATGCAGTTGAAGGGATTGGCACACAAGTTACTAGCAAACACAGACCTGTAGCTATTACGTTACAGGACCATATTAAGAGTTTCATGAAGATTTCATGCAATGGTGTCTGTGCTCTTTTCTAAAAGAGGATGACTTTCACAGGTAACAAATACAACACAATGTTCTGATTTTAAATGCAGTGAGTTACACAAACAACATTAACAAGAATTGACCAGACTTAATAGCTGGAACTGCGCTAGGTCTGGCACTTGAGAATTCACAGTGATTAAAATAAAACTGCTTTGCCTAAGACAAAACATAAGATACCAAATATATAACAAGACTCTTTGCTTCCATTATCCTGTATTAGTATTCCAACAGCAATAAGCAAGCTCAGTAGTACCTCAGACAGCAGAGACTTCTGCATGTGGTTAACTTTATTCATTGTTTGCAGTGCAATGGATTGTTTTTTTTTTTAAATATATGTTCATGATGTCAAATCCGGCAATTTTCAATGAATAAAGTCAACATAAACTCAAGTCTTTGCTGGATTGAAGCTTGGATTCTGACAGGAAACCGTTATCTATCATCTCATTTTGGGTACCCAACTCCACACTGTGCCAGGTGGTATTGCTGTTAAAGAGAAACATAAAGTATATTTGCATATTACTGAGGTGGTGTTCTTACACAGCAAGTTGTTTTGTAAGTATTTTATAGTACCAGTTGATAATATTAAGAGCAGAGCATTTTCACTTTTCTTTCCCCCACTTGACTTGCCAATCCTAGTAGAGTCACTAACACAGGTTTCTGATCCTGAAGCCTGCCTTTAGAGAGAAAGGAGCACAGCTTTTAAACACCCCAGCGTTTCTCAACACACCCGCTGCCTCTCATTTCCGCACTGAGGGCTCAGCTGAAGCAGGTGCTCTCAGGAGCTGTAAGCCACCAGAGCCCCGTTGACCCACTGTGCTCACTGCCCCCACCGAACTGAGTTAAAGCAAGATACTCGGGACCCATCTCCCTGGAGTACACGAGTCTAGATGAGCACCCACTTGTACCTGCCTCCCCTGCCACGCTACACCCTAGGGCACTTTGGTCCCTGTGCCCATTTCCCAGACCTCCTGCTCCGCGGCCTTATCCAAAGACATTGGACTTCGGCCTGAGCTTGAACGATGCTTTCAGGGATTTCTCCTCATGCTCGTCTTCCTCAGCATCACCGCGAAAGGAGGGCGTGTTGTGGATGATCTGAGTCCTGAAGCGGATCTTATTAAGCCGAGGCTTCATCCGCCCGCTGCCAGAAGCTTTCCTGGTCATCTCCTTGCCCTTGCCTGGCACTGCTGCCCCTTCGGTGCCCTCAGTTTCCTCGCCAGTGCTGTGATGGTGGTGGTGGTGGGAGAGTCGGTAGTTCATAAGGTTGGAGGGCAACACCTTGGAGAGCTTCCAACGCCCGCTCCCATTGCCGGCAGTCCCTTCCTCCTCCTCCTCCTCCTCCAGGGCCCCCACAAGGCTTCGCATGTCCCCCGAGGTGCCCTGGTGCAGGTACTGCGCAGCCTTGCGCCCGCTGTAGTCGCGGATGTCCACGTCGGCGTCGTAGGCTCCCACGAGCAGCTTCACCACTTCGGCGTGGCCATGCATGGCGGCTATGTGCAGTGCGGTGTGCCC
>NW_010545431.1:42456-42667 GCF_000687285.1 Phaethon lepturus
GTTTGACACGGGTGGCCAGCAGCTCCTGCCGCCCGTGCTTGGCGGCCCAGTGCAGCACCGTGAAACCGGTGATGAAGTCCCGCTTGCAGAGCAGCGCCGGCTCACAGCTCAGCAGGCCCTCCAGGCTCTCCCATCGCCCGTCCGAGGCCGACAGCATCCAGGCGTGCTCCAGGGGGTCCAGGGCCACGGCGCCGGTGGTACTCCCTTCCTC
>NW_010545432.1:0-18538 GCF_000687285.1 Phaethon lepturus
GCCCTGGTGGCCGGGAAGCCGGGGGCTCGCTGGTCAGGGGGCCTTCGACTCCTCGCCTGTCATATCCACCGGGTTTGGCATGTGGAAAACAAGCGTTCAGTACCATTTTGATGATGAATTCCCAGAGATACGGTCTGTCTGGCCTTTCACTCGATGCTTAGGAAAAGAAAAAAAAAATTGGCTAGGCCCAGCTGTGACCTTTTCCCCTACATAGAGGCGGAGATTAACATTAATGTGTCTTTGATCCATGCTAAGGCACTCCAAATTTACTTCCTATAAATCATGTAATTGTGGAGTGTTTCCAACCAATTAATGATGAAGATCTCTTGTCCCCAGTTGTTGTTTGTTTGGTGGTTTGGGTTGGTTTTTGCTTTCCCCAGCAATTGAGTCTCTGGTGTTTCTGCTCTCACAGCCTTGGAGCAGTAACTCCAGAGGCATTTCTAAGCATAATCTGTTCAGGAGATTGTTCTGCTTCCTAGCTGGCTGATATTTTTTTCCCCTCATCCAGCTGATGTGCTCCCACAAACACTGCTCGAGAAGGTATGAAGCTGTGCTCCTTCCTTCTCTCAAGATAAAATTGGAAGTGTCCTGCTTTGATTCTTCTTGCTCGTCCAGGCAAGATTTCTGTTTTATTAGGCAAGAGCTGGTTTGAGCTTTTTTTTTTTTTCTTTTTTTTTTTAAAGACTAATGAAAGATCAGCATTTAGGTTCTAGGAAGAGAGAGGGATAGAATCATATTTCCATTACAGATTGGTATGCATTCTTATGCCTGCAAGCAGCTTATTTTGGCTTTTCTGTCGGGGCTGCATCTGTGATCTATGCCATCCATTGTCAGGCATTGGGGTGAAGTCAGGGATGCTTCCTTTCAGCTCAGTTCACCATTCAAGGCCATTAAGGAATCTCCAATCACAAGGACCCTGTGAGAGATGCGAAGGAATCTTCGGAGTCAGTACAGACCAAAATACGGTGACTAGGTTTCTTCGGAAGCAACATCTTTTACTATGGGTATTTCTCAGTGTGGTTCCTGCTAGTGGTGATAAAAGCGGCCAAGCTTGTGTGCACCCAGTGGCTCTGGAGCTGTTTGTATCTTCCCAGCAGTCCAGTGTTAGAGCTCCAGCAATGGTGCTCTGTCTCGTGACCAGCAGCAAAGGCTGTTCTAGTCCACGTTCTACTGGTTAATCCGAATCCCTGCTGTCAGAGGAAGCAAACCAGCAGGTGCCACATTGCTGAGTTGCCCTGGAATCCATCTGCATGCCAGCCCCCATTACAAGGTAAAACACTTGGCCTGTCGGACAGACTTTGTTCACAGTCATTTTCTCTCTACAGAGATGTTTTGGGACACCTTTCTTCCCCTCAGCTCCCCACAGAAAGTTTCAGGTATCTTCTGCAGCTCCTAAGGTCAGCATGGGTGGCTCCTGCTAGAGTAGTAACTGTCTTCCTAAAATGGTGGGATTCAAGTTGTTAAAGGCTGCAGTGCTGCTTTAACAAATTCTGCCTTGGGATTAGTAACTTCCTTTGGGAGTAATGTTGAGTGAGTGCATGATGTTGGCCTCTAAATGGCTTCCTTTTAAATCTCTGAGATAGGCACATTCTTCAGACATGCCATCTTCTCTCCTGTTTGTATGTTGCTGATGGTTCATTGACCGTCCTAATAAAAACAGCATCACTTTTATGTGTCAAGCATCATGTATCTTCTTGGAGAACATCCTAAAAATGGGAAACTTCTGTAATGGTTCCTTCTCCAAAGTGCTGGAAAAAAGGCATTTTAGATTCCCTGCCATACCAGGAAAATGTCATGGTGAAAGGCAGCCTGGGCCATGGAAACTTTGTATAAATCTTGGAGGGTCATTTGGAATTTTTAAGTTTTGTTGCTAGCAAGTGAAGAGAGAGCGGGGAAAAAAAGCCATGTTAACTCTTAGTGGTGGAATTGGTCATAAATCAGCATGAATTCTGAATCAGCTTTGAAAATTGCAAGCCGTGGGCACACTGTAATCTTCTTACCAACACAAGAGGAAGGTGAGACTGAAGCAGCTGGGCCCGCTCTACCCCTGGTCCCCTCAGCCCTGGTGATTATCACTGATAGAAGAATCCCACAGACAAAATTTATCATGGAATCATAGAATCTTTGGGTTGGAAGGGACATTTAAAGGACATATAGTCCAACCCCCCTGCAATGATCAGGGACATCTTCAACTAGGTCAGGTTGCTCAGAGCCCCGTCCAACCTGACCTGGAATGTTTCCAGGGATGGGACATCTACCACCTCTCGGGGCAGTCTGTGCCAGTGGTTCACCACCCTCCTTATGAAAAATTTCTTATATCTACTTGAAATCTGTGCTCTTTTAGTTTAAAACCATTCCCCCTTGTCCTGTTGCAACAGGCCCTGATAAAAAGTCTGTCCCCATCTTTCTTCTAAGCCCTCTTGAAGTACTGGAAGGCTGCAATAAGGTCTCCCCGGAGCCTCTCTTCTCCAGGCTGAACAACCCCAACTCTCTCAGCCTTTCCTCATGGGCGAGGTGTTCCATCCCTCTGATCATTTTTGTGGCCTCCTCTGGACCCGCTCCAACAGGTCCATGTCTTTCCTGTGCTGAGGACTCCAGAGCTGGACACAGGACTCCAGGTGGGGTCTCACCAGAGTGGAGCAGAGGGGCAGAGTCCCCGCCCTTGACCTACTGGCCACACTTCTTTGGATGCAGCCCGGGATGGGATTTATACAAGCAAAACCACTTTACAGTACTTTTCTGTATGTACTTGGTTTTTGCTGTTGTCTTTGAAGCCATTTGGAACATACAGTTCTTCCTGCTCCTGTACTTATATTAGATCCATTTTAGATCCCCTATAGGGCAGAATCAAGGCTGGGTGTGTGTCTGTGGTAGGCATTAGTACTTTTCTGCTGGGAGCGGGCCAATTTGATTAATATTGAGAAAGATTCTTTCAAAGATAGATAATCAACCCAAGCCTTAAGTGTGTATCCGCCTCTTGATGTGAGAGTTGTAATGGCTAGTACTGCCATCAGAGTCACATTTATAAATCTGTACGAGAGATTTGCTGTGAAGGAACAAAACTCAGTGATATTAGTGCTTGTCCTCATTACTGGTAGAGCTAACAGCTGAGCAGAGAGAGAGCTTGAGACTGTCGCTGAAAACAGATGCATCTTTCTTTGGTTTCAGCTATTTTACGTGGTGGGCAAAGTTACACCCCACGCATAGTCTAAATGAGACAGTTCTACCTTTTCACCTAAACCTAGATGAATGATTTCAGCATGGTCCTGTCTGGAGGAATACTCTTGCTGTGCTGATGATGCAAAAGATTCCAGCTACTTTCATACAGTTTTTGTTTGTTATTTCTTGTGCATCCTTGAGGAAACATGAATGTATATGTATGTCTAAGCATACTCATTTTCTGATCTTCAGAATGGGCATTGTCAGTTTGGGAACAAATAAAACAGTATTAAAAATGCAAATTTCACTTTAAATTTGAATGCTGAATCAATAAATCAAAACTCATATTTGACTAGGAAAATATACCTGGAAAAAAAATGCATTTGGAAAAATTGATACCAAAAATGCTTTGGTATCATTTGCTGTCATTTTTTTTTTACCTTAAACAGCTGCTTTTTCCAGTTGATATTTGTGAGATTTTTGTTGTATCATCACATAGTGTTAGCCTTATTTTGTTCTAACCTGCAGAGCTTGAGTGGAAGATGTTACACTAAAGACCTTCAAGCAGGTCTGAGAACTAAAATTGAGAGTATAGCTTTTTTGTTTGTTTATTTTTTATCTGGCTTTCTCCTTCTCAATACAGATTTGTTTCACAAAGAATATTTCAAGGTCTTGGTAAGCCCAGGTTTTAATGACAAAGGTAAATTTTTCAGAGTTTCCTTTAGAATACCATTCCATAGCCTTGTAGATTATCACCGTTAACATTTTTTTCCCTGTTTAAATGTTTTCTATTTTCTGTTGCCTAATTTTATGTTACTGCTTATCATTAAAATATATATCTTTGTACAGCATTCTGAGTTTCAATTTATTATCTTTTAATACTTGTGTTCTATTCCTCTTAGTCTTCCTTTTGCTAAATTCTGTGCATTCAACTTTTTTTTATAAATGAAGTTTTATTTTTAAGCTGTCTTGCAAACAAAGTAGCTTATATTGTTGGGTTTTTTGTTTGGTTTTACTAGTTTCAATTCAGTGAGTTTTGACCCTACTTTTTTTTCCCCTCATTCTGAAATTGTTACCGAAGAGAAACTGATTTAATCTTATAATTCAGGTAGCTTAGGTAATCATATAAAACTTATCCTAGACTGAGTAATTACTGAGAAGGCTGGGATCAGATAAGATGTAACCCCAAAAATTTTTCAGAAAAATGACATTAAGATAACTAGATCTCAGGTTTTTATGTATATTCCAGGACTTGGACTGAGGTTGCCTATTTTTCTCAAATTTGCCAAGGCAGCTGCCTGCCTTTGAAACTGTCTAGCACCTTTTAGAACTCTGTACTTTGGCTTCCCCAGCACCAGAACACAGTGAAACTACATCCCTTTGCAGAACGATGACCTCTAAAAGAAGTTGCATTCTGGCTTGTCTTGGCCCGTCTTCAAAGACAGCCTCCTTTTCATTGTCCATCCGTCGGGAAACCCAGAGGATAGCCTTTGAAGCTTCCTAGGGATTTTTGTATTCTCCACCACCCCTTCAGTCATCCAAATCCCTTGCTGTTTCCTGGCTCAGGAGTTGGAACCACAGGCAACAGCAGTGTGCCATCCAGGGGAAGAACAGTTAATGTGGAATTGCAGGGAAATGGGTATTATAGTAGTTTGATATAGTTTGTTTTCTAACTGTACAGATGGAATGTGGGTACTGGGAGACTGAGTTCACGAATATTTGTGGAGTACTTAGGTTCTTCCAAAGAAAGTTATGATAGAAGGGCACAATGAGAGTATTTTCAGAGGAAAAACTTAATCTCTTTGAGGACCTCTGTGCTGTGACAGCAGAAGTCAGTCGATTAATGATGGAGAGGTTGCAAGGCACCTGAATAGAAGATAAGGAGGCTTTTGTCATTAAAATCAAATTAAACTGTGTGTTTGATACATGCTTTTCCTTTAGTATTACTGGCCTTAGATTGAAAGGTCTTCTAGGCAATGTCTTGTCTTCATATGTATTTAACAGTGTTTAACAGAGCAGGACCAGTCCTACTTGGTGCTGTGGGGGAATATTACATCTAAAATGGAGAAAGCTGCTTAAAACAAACATTTCAAAATTACAGTTGTAATAAGGTAGCACATATGAGAATTCAAATAGATTTACAGTTCTTAAATATCCTTCCTGATGTGTTACATTGCTCTTTTCAATTAAGGTAGGATTCTGGTCAAGAATAAAAACCTGTCTCACCTCCAGGCCTTTAAATTTGTTCTCTCTCTTGGGTATCTCAGCTGGCCTGTCAAGACCCAAAGACAACAAAAAACAACCTCTGGTATAGAAAAGCTAAGGTATTTTACCTTTCTTCCTGTCTTCCTTTCTGTCTGTCTTTCTGTCTTTCCTGAGTAATTACTGAGAAGGCTGGGATCAGGTAAGATGTAACCCAAAAATTTTTTTCAGAAAAGTGTCATTAAGGTAACTGGATCTCAGGTTTTTTATGTGTATTCTAGGACTTGGACTGAGGATGCCTATTTTTCTCAAATTTGCCGAGGCAGCTGCCTGCCTTTGAAACTGTCTAGCACCTTCCAGTCTGTCTGTCTGTCTGTCTTCTTGAACTTATTTTCCATCCTTGAGATGCTGGTAGCAGCAGGCAGCAGCAGTCCACTTGACTCCTGATAGCCCCAGAGTGCCCAGGGAAATTCAGGTACAGGCTTCTCCCCTTCCCTCCAGCCCCCCGGGCCATGAAGACGGGAGGAGTCCTCTGCATTCGCTACAGCAACAGATCTGAGGCGGCCGTTGCTTATTATGCCAGGGAAAAAAAAAAAATCCGCTCTTGTCAGATTGGCCAGAGTTGTATCTATCAGGTAGTTTGAGAGAGATCATTTGTAGCAGTCCACCCTGGTTTTGTTTAGCTTTCTCTTCTTGTAGCCCTGGTGAAAAGCTCCTGCGTGCGTGGTAAGGGGTTAATGCAGTCCTTCCTGCAAATACCTGTAACGCACAATGTTGCCATGCAGGCTTTCCTCGGGATGACAGGAACAGAACTAGGGTATTCTTCCCCCACAACACGGCTTTTAAACAATCTTTCAGATGGCTGTTACATCCCTCCCAGGGAAGCTTTCCTGGGGCATCAGTGCCCTGCCCGCACCCGCTGATCTGAGCGGTCCGCTGTCACCGTTCCAGCGATTTCTTTTGTTCGTTCCTCCAAGCATTCCTCCTTGCCTACCCTACCAAGTTCCAGTAGCCCCGGAAATCATATCCTTCCCGAAGCGCTGGACCCTCCCGCACATTTCATAGCATAGCAACGTAACTCCATTACCATGGATCCCAGACGCAGGCGTGCAGAATTTATCTAACTAATCGAGCGGCTAAGGGACACCAATTCCAGCTACAGTCAGCTTGGAGTATAAAGCAGTTAGAGCTAAAAGATAGTCTACAAGCACTTCCCAGGGAGGCAAAACAATGGGGTGTGTTTTTCTTTCTTTTTCTTCTTTTTCTTTTTTAATGGCCAATGTAATGGGTATAGTCTTGGTAAACAAGAAGACAGAATTATTCATTCATCCCTAAATTGCTTCCCACTGAGGTATCACACCTGCATGTGGTATTTGAGAGCTGGGAGCTCTTTCTTTAAAATATTGCCACACTGTAGAAGTTTATTATCCAGCTTTTACTCTAAATGTGATTATTATGCATTACCATCTTTTGCCCAAAATCAAAATACGGTCTAAAAGAAAGATGCACTTAGTTGCTCTCTACAAAGCAGCTGGTATGACTGGTGTCAAATGGAATACAGACCGATTGGTCTGTCTTTTGCCACTTAGCAGTTAAAGAAAACTTATCAAATCTCAACCAGTAGCTAATTGGAAATCTCTACAAAAGCCATCCATAAAGCACAGACATAGGCCTTCTAGAGTAAAACAAACCTGATAAAACCCGTTCTTATCCAGGGAAGAAATCTGTTCATCTGTATTCCCTGACTTTAAGCACGTTTGGCAAAGTGTTTGGGACTACTTGCTGAGCATGTTATTTAAAAGGTACAGTTAAAATGAAGCGAAGGGGTTGTTTTCTACTGGTGGAGAAACATTGAAGCCCTGATATAAGGCCTGTCTGGTACAGAAAATTTGAATGGATGCCATGGTGGGCAAATCTGCCTTGCACCAACTTCCAGAAAAAGAGTATCCCATTTTAGAAATATTTCAAACGGGGAGGAAGGATACTTAAAACATGGCTTTGAAAAGCACAGAAGGATAATTCTTACCGATTTGAGATGATGAAAGCATTTCTCATTAGGAAAATTTTAGAACTGACTTGACACCAGCTTATAACGAACCTTGAATTACAAATGTAACCTTTTTTAATAACAGTCTTCACCAAGCAGTGCTGTTTTGGTCAACGATGAGTTCTTTTGTTGTTGGAGATTGCTTTCAGTTTCATGATTTTGCAATCAGAAAGCCTCGAACATTTTGGGATCAGTTCTGACATTTTCCTGTTGGTAAGCCATTTTTAAGGCAATGTACAGTTTAGGAGTTTAGGGTTATTTTCCAAACACGGCTCCAAAATAAGAAGTCCAAGAAAGCCCATGCCATAATTCAGGCTGACACAAAGTGTGTGCTTCTCCAGGTTTGGCAGAGTGTTTTGTGTACGCTGGTTGTGTGATGAATGTAACATTTTCTCTGAGATTCTCCTGCGCCTTCCCTCCTTTGAGGTATTCCTTTTTTCTGTTATTTCTTTTTTCCTAGGGCCTTGACACTGTTGTATGCATTCATGTTGGCTGGTTTCTGCGAGTTGTGAACACACAGCTAACAGTTATTTATGTAACTGGAGTCTTGAAGGAAGATGAAACTTAACAATGCAAAGGAGACAAAAAAATCAGGCTTTTAACTATTATATCCATTCCACTTACTTTCAAGGTATTGCAGGGCTTTTTTATATTTTATTTTCCATGAAGAATTCTTCTTTTTCTTCATGTCTTCCATTTCAGGTCCTCTTTATGTTGTCTTTTCCTGCAGAAAAAGTTACAATATGTTTTTCTTGACATTTCTACTTAGATATTCAATATGGCTCTCCTCAGCTGGCTGAGGGAAAAAAGCCAAAACTACTCATTTGGTCTGACAAGTGTTTTCACTCTCCGTGTTTTCGATGATTGGTTGTGCTGCGTGCTTGACTTCTGCAGCAGCTAATGAGTAACTCCTGATTCCAAAGGTTGACAGATATCACTCGAGCTCTTGTTTCAGAGGTGACAGCCCTTTAACCCAATTATAGCCCAATTATAGACTCACAACGGGCTACTACAGTTAACTTATGGGGAATGGTACAGTATTCCTTTTTCAAGCGGAATTAGGGTCTGTTATGTTTTAATTTATACATTGTTTGGAAGGCTTCAGCCTGTTTCCACCATAGCACCAATTTTTCCATTGCTACATCTGCTCATTGTTTCCTAACTCCCTTTTTTATATGGAAACCTATTACTGTGTGTTAACACGTTTTACGGGAGTTTTCACTGAGACATTTGGAGTTTTTACTTTTGTCTAGCTAGCTGGACACTTTTGTCACAGTGTCCCTCTAATTAATACAGCCAATTTTGCTATAATGTCAGTTACTTTGTGGAGTGTGTAACTTAATTGTGACCATTGTCTAAATCTGTTCCTTATTGGACGGGTAGCAATCCAGGAGACCACTGCCACTAGCACCAAACTTTCCTGTAATTCTGACATTGTAGTGAATTCCTCCCTAACTAGCAATAAGAAGGTCTTACACTTTTTTTCTCTGCTTGAATTCTCTGTTTTCTGGATTGTGAAATTATCCTCTGCATAATTCAAGAACCATTTCATGATCTATGTTTAACAGAATTTGTTACCCAACAGATGTCTGGACAGTTAATGACCTCTGCAAGTACAGCCCTGTGATTTCTTGCTACTGATGGTTCAAGAATTTTTAATCTCTCCTGCTGCAAGTCAGCACTAGGGCAGCATGTCACCTCTTATTAAAAACAAAAGCATAAAATGCATATAAATTTTCCCTTCAGAATTGTTATGCCTACTCAGAAGTGGTATTTCTCTCTCATTCTCTTTTGAATCTTTATGTTCATGAATGTTGCATACATAAATGTACATAGTTCCATATTTTTCTAGCCAAAAACAAAGGACATTAATAAAAAACCCTGAAATTAATCAAAATACCATTTTAAATAAAAAATATTTCCATAAATACAAGTCAGAACTGACACTGCCAGCCTTCAAGTTGGGGAAAGGGTAGATGCCTAGGAAAGCTTCTTCGACTGTCACTTTCACACATATGGCAAATGTAGACTTACAAAAGGATTTGGAGGTACAGGAGCCAGGTCATTAGCCCCAGCTAGCGATGTGCTCACGGTATAAAATCATGCTGCAGCTGCACAACCATTCCCTCTTTCCTCCCCACCATTCAGATCAGGATTGAGCTCATCTCTGCATAGGAAAGTTGTCCCAGTTTCTCTTCTGTTGTTTTTTTTCTCTCTTTTCAGTTATTGGCACTTGGGAGAAGAAAAGTATCCAGCAGGATTGTATCAAAGAGAAGGTAAGAGAGTCTCTAACATCTGGTGCTCCTCTCCCAGGAGAGGGAGTCGAGGAATGGAATGCTGATGGATACAGATCTAGTCAGACATCTCTATGTAGGGATTCTGTAAGCCAGATGCCAAAGTCCCTAAAACATAAATCTGCACAGTGAAGTGCTTGAGAGGATGGCTCAACATTTACTGTGTGCCATTGTGAAGGAGAGAAGCTGGACTGCGGGCACACAGTGCTCCTGTAGCAGGTGGGTTCCTGGCAGCTGCCTGGGACCCCCACCACCTAGCTCCTGAATGCCAAAAAGTTTGCTAGATGTCTTGTTAGTACTTGCTCCTACAGTGGAATGGTCATTGTAGCCACGCTGTTGTATTGGAAGGTACCAAACCTCTGGAGAAGATTCATCAGCTGGATCTGCACTGGTAAGGTTCAGAGGCCAATGCTCAGCCACTGCTATGCAGAGGTCTTACAGTTGAATTGTAAGCACATGACCTGGCAGTTTTGGCACATGACTCTTAGCAACCTCTCAGATGGTACCTGGGCATGGCTTATGACTTTGGTGAAACACTGGCACAGGTGGGAGATGCCCCATCTCTGGCAACATTCAAGGTCACGTTGGACGGGGCTCTGAGCAACCTGACCTAGTGGAAGATGTCCCTGCTCATTGCAGGGGGGTTGGACTAGATGTCCTTTAAAGGGCCTTTCCAACCCAAACTATTCTATGATTCTATGACTGAATAATTTATTTTCCCCTCCAAATGAGTGTGGCCTCTTGTCTCTAGAGCATTTACTATTTTACAACTAAAGAGTATTTCACAGAATCACAGAATCATTAAGGTTGGAAAAGACCTTTAAGATCATCAAGTCCAGCCATCAACCCAACACCACCAAGCCCACTAAACCATGACCCGAAGTGCCACGTCTACGTGTTTTTTGAACACTGCCAGTGATGGTGACTCCACCACCTCCCTGGGCAGCCCGTTCCAATGTCTGATCACTCTCTCAGTAAAGAAATTTTTCCTGGTATCTAGTCTAAACATCCCCTGGCGCAACTTGAGGCCATTTCCTCTCGTTCTATCACTAGTTACTTGGAAGAAGACACTAACACCCTTACCACAACCCGCCTTCAGGTAGTTGTAAGAGAGCAATGAGGTTTCCCCTCAGCCTCCTCTTCTCCAGACTGAACAACCCCAGTTCCCTCAACCGCTCCTCATCAGACTTGTGCTCCAGATCCCTCACCAGCTTCGTTGCCCTTCTTCCCACTTTCATGAATTTTCTCATTTGGTGGCTGTCTTGCAATGGGCCACTGCTTCCACACCCAGTTTTGTCCCAAAGATGTCTCCCCAAAGCAGCTAAACCTGACTCAGATATGGTTCTCTCTTCAAAATCAAAGGGCACTCTGTAGATTCTGACTATAGACATATGGGCCTACTACTGTGCAAGATGTTCAAAGCAATCAGGCATTCTGGCTGTAATCTATCTAGAATAAAAATTATGCTTATCAGGAATGGACATGAGATAATCGGGGAACGAAGTGCTCCACAAGACCATCTGTGACAATGCTCATCTAAATGTGGCATCACTGGGATGTATATATGTGCTCACAAGCTGAAGAACCCCTTCTTGCATTGATGGCCAGAAATGCTGACTTACCTGCTAAAGTGACGGTGACTCATAACATTTGCATGGAATAAGACATGAAAAAGTTTCATTAGACAATCTGGGATTCTTTCTTAACTCTGCAAACAGCCCTATGGTACTGAGTCATAAGTCCCTGTATGCACTGAAACTTTGCTCTTAAGCTGCTTCTCAGGACTTCTTTGCAGGAATTGTTTTCTACGGAAAGGATGAGTTCAGCCACCCTGCTTCAGGAACCACAAGCTTTTAAATCAATCTTTTGTCACAGGTTTGAGTCAACAAAAATTAGCAGCTTTAGTGAGGGTCTACCTATTTTTTAAAAGACTTACATGTTTGTTTTGTACAATATGAAGCTTTCCATGTAATTGCAGTAAGCGGTGATCTACAAAATGGCTTGAATTCAAGAGAACTACCCAGCTCCAAAAAGTTTCTATTGAAAAATGCATATTAAAATAATGCTAGAGCTTTGTTAGCACTCTTAGGATCTTTTTGGCCATAAGTCAGGCTTCTATATCAGGCTTTTTTCTGGTATCGGGCTTTTTTTTTTTTAATATTCCTTTATTCTTACTTCTAAAGTACTTTCAATATTAGCAAGCAAAAAACACTGTTTAATTGTTTAATAGCAGTTTTCTTGTTTGGTTTTCTCACAACAGACTTTTGAATGCTGAGATCATAGAATCACAGAATGGTTTGGGTTGGAAAGGACCTTTAAAGATCATCTAGTCCAACCCCACCACCATATGCAGGAATATCTCTCATTAGATCAGATTGCTCAAAGCCCTGTCCATTCTCACCTTGAACACTTCCAATGATGAGGCATCCACAACTGCTCCGGGCAACTTGTGCCACTGTCTCACCATCCTCATCATAAAAATTTTCTTCCTTATGTCAAATCTAAACCTACCCTCTTTCATTTTAAAACTGTTGCCCCTTGTCCTGTCACTTCAGGCCCTGCTAAAAAGTCTGTCCCCACCTTTCCTCTAAGCCTCCTTGAAGTACTGGAAGGTGGCAAGACGGTCTCCCCAGAGCCTTCTCTTCTCCAGGCTGAACAACCCCAACTGTCTCAGCCTGTCCTCACAGGAGAGGTGTTCTATCCCTCTGGTCATTTTTGTGGCACTCATCCCCCCACATGTCTTTCCTGTGCTGAGGGCTCCAGAACTGGACGTGGGACTCCAGGTGGGGTCTCACCAGGGCAGAGTAGAGGGGCAGAATCACCTCCCTTGACCTGCTAGCCACAATTCTTTGGATGCAGCCCAGGATACAGTTGGCCTTCTGGGCTGCGAGCGCACATTGCCAGCTCATGTCCAGATTTTCCTCCACCAGTACCCCCAAGTCCTTCTGGGCAAGGCTGCTCCCAATCCCTTCATCCCCCAGCCTGTGTTGAGACTGGGGGTTGCTCCGACCCATGTGCAGGACCCTGCACTTGGCCTTGTTGAATTTCATGAGGTTTCAGATGGTTGAAAGCATTTTGTCAGCATAACAACATCCACTGTAGGCCTATGTGTAGTAAAAGTGAGAAAATTTTTTTAAAAAGCTAAAAGACAAAAGGTGTTATAAGAAAATGTTCCTTGATATTCCCTGGACATGTTCTTATTGTACACTTTAGATGAAAGAAAAGGAAATACTTCAAAGCTTTCATATAGTTTGTGCATTTGTAAGATGAATTTATTTACCTTTCCAGCAGGCTACATACGTGATTTTAATGCATTTTCCAAATAGAAAATTTGTTTATTTACAATACTCCATGATTCCTCAATATCACAGAGGGAAGGAAGATGTAGGAAAGAAAAAAAAAAAAAAAGCTCTGAAGTTCTGAGGTCTAGAAAAATACAAGAATAATGAGTTTAGAAGAATTAGTGGTCAGAACATTCCACCAAAAAGATAGTGAATTAAATTACTGGGTTTTTTTACAGCAAGTCGGGAGCCCAAAATGTGAGTAATACTATAGCTGGATCAATGAGGACAAAGGAAACAGCAATAAGACTGCATACAATGCCAGAACTGCTTATGGGGCAAAATGTATGAGCCAGGAGTTCTCATTTGCAGCCCACACACTGACACAGCATCACTTTTTTTGTTCTCACATGTTCACAGTCAGTTACAAAGCCAACAGCACTTGCATGGCAGCTAAAAATGAGTGTATTTCTTCTCGATAAGGTGCTACAGAATGATACTGCCATGCATGTTTTTTAAAGCTAATCTTTTTGTCCGTAACTTTGACCTACAGCAGATTCAAGCTCTGTTTCTGATAGGTCCTCATTTTCTGATTGCCCACATAAAGAAAACTAATGAAATATAGAAGAAAACTGTCACAATGAGCATGTAGAGCTTATTAATAGAAATGTGATGGGCAGTACTAGTCATTGTGTGACTGATAAATACCTGGAGCAAAATAAGGAGCAATGTCTACTTTTGAGGGTGCATTTTTATAACAAGTTTTGTGTTTTTAAGCAAGATGGACAAGTGAATTTTCTGCAGAATATTTTGGTGGTCTATGAAGTTTGCCTTTCTATATAAAGAGCTCATCTATATTTGTTTCCCACGTGCTTCCAAGAATGATGTAGCATCTGAAATTAAAAACATTTTTTAGTAACTATCTTACAAAGGCTATCACTGCTGACAAAACTGGAGAAAGAGGGAGTTTTAAGCACCCATTTTTGCAGTTGCATAGAAGTGCAAGTTTTGAAGAAATTGTAAATCCCATATACTGTAAAGCTGCAAAACATTTACTTTACAAACAGGGAGAGAAGAAAAGCATGGTAGAGAATAAAACACTGCCATGACAGACAGCTATTGAGAGGCAGCTCTACTTGTTGCCAAGTGGTTTTACCTTTTTTATGTGGTTATCTTTTGTGTATGTAAGTTCTTTGGTTTTGCATGGGTGATTGAGGAAGAGGCCTCAGAAGCTGAAATCTGGCTCACTGTCAACAGAGCAGTTTTAAATTTAAGCATTGAATCAGTCAAAGTGCAGTTTCGCTCCCACACTAGTTCCCCTCTTGCAGAGTGAGAGCAACTGGAATCAGGTTACTTAATGGCTCAAAGGGGCACGTGTTGAATAGTTTGGGTCTAAAATTTAATCGCCATAAAATAGTTTTTCTTTATTAAAGGCCTGTTCTTGGGATATTAATATTACTCTTATTATTGATGAGCACTTTATAAAGGTTTCTCTTAGTATCCACAAAGAGGCCAACCTGTTCATTCAATTGTCCTACTCCTACTCAGTGGTCCCAGTGCTTGCCGGTTTAGCTGAAGGGTATGCGAGATGTCACTATGTTGCCAGATCATGTAATGATCATAATTTTGCAGAAAGGTTACAATTACGCCAAAACAGAAACATATTGCTGTGCTTTTTGTCCAAGTGATTTCCCCTCCGTTTTTAACAGAAGCAGCAACTTTGCAGGCAGGAGTATCTAACCACAGGAGTGACAGCAGAGCTGGAGACCCTCCAGGTCCCTCCTCCTCTCCCGGCCACCTTCTCACCTGCGGGTCGGGATTCTCTCCTGCTTGCCTGAACTGGCACACAAGATGTGACTACCTACTTTTTAAAACGAACTTATTTGTTTTAAAGAAGCAGCTCACCCTGATAACCCAAAATAAATAAATAAATCACAAAAATCAAACCCATACCAACCAACAAACAAAACAGAAGATGGAGCCAGAGAGCAGCTTTTAAAGCAAATTGCCAGAGAAGATGGAGAATTCAATTTCCTCCAACTCCCAAGCTTCAAACAAGACTGCAGATGAGGAATTGGAGAAAGTCCTCCAAGACTCTGGTGCAGCACGAGGGCATGGAAAGTGGCTCCACTGTGTGTGAACACATTGGTTCAGACCAGCACTGCTTCTTCTCAGAGGTCTTCTGCCGTCATCCCATACAGGAACGCATGAGCCAGTATTACTGCCCATAGGCAGGCAGCCTCATCCTGCTCTATCCAAATCAAAGGAGTGAAAGTCAACCCACATCAAGAAAATAAAATAAAGGCCAAAACTAACAGACGGAAGGATGTTTCATTTATCATGGTGGCAGGCCAAAACATAGAGTAAGAGAAATGATGCTAAGAAACAAAGATGAGGTAATATTAATTCGATATAAAGTAAACTGTATTTTTCAGCTTGTTTTTAACCCTGTATTACTGATGGATATACCCTTCCAAAAAAGTTCAAATAATCCAAGCATACCATACTAGTAACCACACTTTCTACCGATTCAGAATTTATGTTAACAAGAAAAAGAACCTTTAAATTAAGTAGTCATATAAATTTCCTTCCATGTAATTTTTGTGATTACCTGCAAAAAGCACATACCAGAGGAACATCATATAATTCTTAAACCTACAGTTTCTTTTAATGTAGAAAAAGAACTGAATAAGCTTGCTTTTCTTGGCTTCAAATTCAGTTACTAAGTTGTCTTGCTTTCAGTCCTAGCAATATTTTTAATCCATGCAATTTGACCTGAAAGCTATGACAGAAAATGAAAAAAATCTGCTAAGAAGTACTTATAAGATTTCTTTTCTTATAAATTTCTTCATTAAACTTGATGTCAACAATGCTTCTAATTTGAAGTCTTTTTGTCCATTAGTTTTTGTCATTATGGGAAAATTGTATTCTAAGTTTTTAATTGAATTGTGTGTGGCAACAGACAATAGATCTGAGAGAACACTCAGGTCTTGTTGGCAATTTCAATGCCTTTTCCACCATTACGACAGTATTCTTTTAGCCTGTCGGGTGGAATGCAGGAGGAAGCTCCAGGTTCCCATCTCACTTTGAAATCTTCCTATATCTTCTCTGCTTCCCTTCTTCCTCTCCCCAGTTTTCCACCCATTACCTTTTCTTCCATCAGTCATAGCAAAACTGCTTTTTTGTGCAATGATTTCCCAACCATATTTCTTCATCTTATAAGGGAGAGTAGAGCATTGACCTCAAGTTTGGACACCTGGTAAAGTCATGTACTAGCCCTCAGGACACCTTTCATTATTCAAGTGCCTTCCTGGTCTTGCGGAGGACGTGACCATTACAGATAAGCTTTAAAACATGCCCTTAAGATTTTTATCTTGAGTGGCCCCTGGAGCCTCTCTTGCATTGTGTTTTGGGGTTTGGTTTTGTTTGTTTGTTTGTTTTCCCCAAAGGGTAACTTATTTCCAAAGATCAAACCTTTATGTAAAGCATATATTTGATTTCAGCATATTATTATTTGGCTTTGGTCCAAAATGCACGCCTCCCCTTTCAGTGTTTTCCTCCAAAAAGCATCTAAACCTTGAAGGAATAGTATTGGACCTGAAACTGTTTAAGGATATAGGAGAGACAATGTTACTAGGGAAATGTAATATGTCTCAACGGGCAATTGAAGAAAATTCAGCTAATTTGGGTGATACATAGGACCTACTTCCAGTCCTGTGAACTATGCCTTTGCCAGTCAAGTCAGTCATTTTCTCCATTACTTGCTTCCTCAGAGAACTGTTGGGCAAAAAGTATTCTGGATCTCCCAGGAGCCAGCAGTCTGTTGTCCCCAGCATACCCTCAGCCCTTGTTTATCTGTCAGCGATGCACAGTGCCCAGTCTTGATTGTAAACAACTGCAAAGATAGCAGACCTTGCCAGACTTCAGTTCTAAAAGATGTATCTTTTAGATACATGTCCATTTTGAAAACTATCAAGTATATCGACATATTCAAAGAGTGTCTCACATGTCTCATCAAGTAGCGAGATGAGCATTTCTATCTGTACGTCTAGCCTAGGACCGCAGGATCATCCATAGCGGTGAGAGAACTGGTCTTTGCCTCTTTGGTAGCAGTTCCCTTCTATGAATTGTGAGAAAGTGATGTTATCTAGTGCAATCACACATCTTCTGGGAAATAGTTTGAGACTGCAGATTCATTTCCTATAAGCCATTATAGAGCCATCATTGGCTGTTGCTGACCAGACCTTTCTCCCCACAGTACACTTGTGAACCTCAAATAGTTCAGTCAAGTAAATGTCTTGCTGTGGTCTTGCAGATATTGCTTGTTTATTTAGCATAACACAGATTACTAAAAATTGTGAAAAATTTAGTTTCTACACCAAAGATTTTACTATATCTTTTCTCTGTTGCTTAGATCTACTGCATAGGCAGTGTTAAGTGCTGAGTGGGCAATCAGGATTTGTTCTGTTGCTGGTGTTGCTGTATGTTACTCCTAGAGAAAAAGTAAACTCCTGAACTTTGGGTTTTTCACACCTGAACTCTTACAAGACTCCTCAGTTTTTCTGTTGATGGGCAGGAGCACTGAATTTTTTCAAAGAGAACTGCTGCTCATCAGCATAGTGTGGACAGATTTAAAGCTACAGCTGAAATAACGCTTTCCAATCTGCTGACGACTTCTGCAACGTAGGACAACAGCTCAGACACTGAGCATGATTTTCCAGAATTTTTTGAGACAGATTATGGAAGTTTGGCATACACCTCAGGGGGAAGTGCTCTTTCACGGGCTTTAGTGCAGAGCTTTGGGTAAGTCATCAGGCCATCTTGGACCTCAATGAATCCATCAGGAAAAGCAAGTGAAAAGTAGCGTCTTGCCGAAAATGAACTGCTGGGAAGTCTGTTGTGTTTCCCTTGGGAATGAGCTCTCCGACAGTGAATTTCTGCCGTCGTTGCGCAAGCAGCCCCTGCCAGGCTGCGAACCTGCTACCAAGCCCTGCCTGCCTGCCGCACGGCTTGTACCAGCCGGCACCTCTCTCCGGGCTGGCCCCGCGTTTCATTTCACCCCTTTTCAACTCCGAATACTGAAATTCACGTAGAAGTTGTTCAGTTACGTAAACGTCGCGTGACACAGAAAATACTACAGAAAGTTTAATACAACAAGGTCCTACTGCCTAATGCAGCAGCAGAGATCCCGCCTTTACCTCATGCACTGACCTTCGCTTCCAAGGTAAACTCAGATAGGAAAAACTAACGTAAACAGAGGGACGCAACGGCCCCGTTTAATCTTTTCTCCCCTTTCTGTCGCAAAAGACGCAACGTGACTGCGGGACGGACAGCAGAGCAGCCTAACCGTGCTGGCAAAGGAGCACTAGGCACTTGCCAGCAGCCGGACACGGTTACCCGGCTGCTCCCCGGGGCGTACCCGCGCTCGGCCCGGACAGCCCGCGCCCCTGGGAGGGCGGCAATTGAAGGAGATGTATGTTCAAAACCACCGTCTGTCCAAAGGTTTTCCTTCGCAAAGGCGCAGGGCAACAACCCACCACTACGAGATGGCGGCG
>NW_010545433.1:0-8656 GCF_000687285.1 Phaethon lepturus
TTCAACAAACATTACTGAAACTAACAAGTTATATTCAATTATTTATAATAATTTATATTATTAATACTGAATTGTTGCTTTTTGCATTTAAATTATACAATCTACAGCAAAGCAACTGCTTTATAAAACTGAACTGACATGTGCATGCAACAAAGCATCATTGAAATCAAATGCATAAATAGCATATTTCTTAGAAAGCTATATCTCTTCCTTGTGCACTTTTTGTGATGTTAACAATTGCTATTCTCCACTATATGCCTGACATACTGGTACAAATCTAACTGTTCTTAGAATTACAATAATATCTAATAATTACAACATAATTATTACTGCCAATAAAAATTGTCTTTAAGAAGAGTTCAGAGATATTTAGAAAAATTTAATATATATTATTTTTATAGTTTAGCTGGTGTCCATATTGTATACAGACATCAAAAGCACTGCAGATAACTAATTGCTGTATTTCTTTGTATTTCTTGAAAATAAAAATATATTGTCAAATAACGTTTTCAATGTTTAAAGTTACCCTACAAGAATTTGGATTTCTAGAATAGTGTATACCTTTATAAATATACCATTTCTGAGGACTAAGCAGTCTAATGTCTTTCAACATAAAGTCAAACATCATAATTTTTAATAAAAAATAAAACTTAAAAGAAACAGTAATAAGGTCAAGTAGTACATTTAAAAGAAAAGAAGTTGTAAGTTAAAAATCCTCACACAATTTTACTTCTGCACTTTAGGGCCTATACTATAATTTTCCACAGTAGTATTATACCTTTGTGTAGTCATCTACGTGGATATAAAATTGATGGAAAAGCTCATCATTCTGATGAGGTTGTATTTTTTGCTGCTGTGTTGACCAAGTTATTTTTATCTTCCTCTGTATCATCATGTGTCATATATTCCCCAGGCTCATCAGAGCATATTCACCTAAAAAAAGTTATCTGCCATTCTACTGACACGGGGATTGCTGATACACTTGATTGTTCCTGCCCTCCTCCGCTTTTTGTGATCTTTTACACCAAAGATCTTAATTTCTAAGGCACTGAAGCGCTTTGTGATACAGGCTATGTCAGTATGGCCCCTTCTAGATGAGATGTTTATTAAATGGCTGTCTGTAATCACAGCTGGGTGGATTTGATGGGTCAGGAGGTCTTCCTGAGCACTACAGTCCTAAAACTAAACGTGATTACATAAGGCGGGAAGTAGTAAAGGATATTTAATTACTAAATCACATAGGCTATTAATTGTAAAGGCAGTGGTGCATCATGAATAAGGCAGTGGAGCACGTTGCTTTTATCCTCTCCGTTCAGTAAGCAAGGACATCTGCATCATTCCTCTGCAGGCTGTTTATCCCATCAGTGGGAGTTGTTCTTGTGAGCATAGTACAAATGAGATTCTTACTTACTCCTTTAAACAAGACTAGGGTGGAAAATGTGTTGCCATACTTGTTAAAACAGGTATTTTCATCCTTCTTAAGAAATTTTTCTCAATCTTGGGTGTTCTGTGAGTATTAGAAGGTATCCTCTTCTGCTGATTCTTTTTGTCATTCAGGCTATCCCCACTTGGCTGGGGCTGCAGGCTGATGACTGCCTAGGTCTTGGCCTGGGGTTAAGCTAGCTGAACAGGCATGGAAACTCCTGGATCTAATAAGATGCACGTATGGGGATGCAACCAAAGTTGCAGAAGTGCCATGAGGGAATGGCTGGATTTCACTGGTTGTTCAGGAGTAGATACACAAGAAACAGCCAAACTTCACAGGAGGTGAGTATGGGGGACCTTTGGGGAAGGGAGTCTTGCAAGGACCTTAGGAAACCTAGGAAATCATGTCAACATGATATGTGGCTGAGATCACCTGGTTAACAGTATCAGAAATACCAAATTAGGGTACAGACGCAACAGGATGGGGATTAATAGGCTGAAAAGTAATTAGGGACAGGTTGTTCATTTGGTAGGGGACAGTGGTAAACCTGACAGAGGAAAAAGAATAAAAATCAGCAGCCGAGGATGCGGTTGGGGCTATGCAGGTGGACCAGTCAGGTTGTCCCAGTGCTTGGTTACTAAAGCTGTGGCAGGAGAGCAGAACAGAACCATTATTCTGACCATACAAAATGTGGTGAACCTGCCTCTACATTAAGCTGGACCAAGGGGATCCAGATGTCATTGCTTGCTAGCAGGGGAATGCCCATGCAGGACTCCTACTGTCAATCTTGTCAGCAGGTCCCTTCTGGACCTCATGTCACCAGCACCTTCCTCACAGCTTCCCAGCACACCGCCAGTCTGACTGTAGGAAATATGTGATTAAAAGCCTGGAACAAGATACGGGCAAGAGGTGCTAACCTATGGCCTTGGGGCTGTTTCACATGGATTCACTGTTGTAGATAAAATTATATTAACACTGAATCATTCCCTAGAGAGCCCAGAACAGGAGGACTGGAAAATTAGGTAAAATTATACATGAAAACCAGCCTTCTAGTGCTGTTTTGGTACTTGGCAGTCCAAGAACAGTGAAAAGATTTCAGACTTAACACAGAAGTTTTTTAAGCCTTCAGCAGCTTCACTGAGTTTCAGGCTGTTTTGTCTGGGATGATACGTTGGAGAAGTATCACTGTAGGATAGCTCTGCTTTCACAGTCTTTCCCCAGACTTCTCTACTGACCACTGCCCAAAAAAAGGCTATTGAGTCAGGTTGCTTTGTGGTCAGGTTCTGTAGACCTAGCAGTAGATGCAAGGGAAGTCCTGTCTGCACATTTGCATTGATGCCTTACTTTCAGGAAGGCTCCTTGGAAACAGTGGTGGATTTTACAATATTGATTATTGATTACACATTGAGCGGATCCATAGATTTGAAGATGGACTCTAATATTTCATATTCCATGCAGTCTCCTCCTCTTCTGCCTGATGGAAGTATTAAGAGGAAACATCTTGAAGCATTTCTCCCTTGATAGTCTGCTAAAGGTTTTTCCAAATGTCAAGCTCGTCTGGGAGAATAGAGAAGATATATGATAGCACACCAAAAAAAAGCATTTTAGAGGGGAAAAATGCATTAAAATACCTTAGCCAGAAATTTGAAGATGAAGTTAAAACAAACAAGAACTAGTGTTATGGAAGTGTGTTGAAAATACAAGCTTGCAAGTTCTAAAATTTATAAAAGGTTCAGTCCACTAAACTACAGCCTAGGCAAACAGTTAAAAAAAACTATTGCCTCATCTCTTCCCTAATGAAAGCAAACATCAAGGTAAATTAGACTTTTGTGTGTTTTTCTAGAGTAATGGCCAAATGCAGCTTGGCTGCTTTTGATCTGACTCTTCTGAAACCATTGTAAGCAACACCGTTAGTTAGCAGGACTAATGTAGCCGGTGTCTAGCCTGAGTTCAGCGGAGCACGGCTGTCCGTCTCCAGGGCCAGATGTCAAAAGACCAAAACATTCTGTGAACAAGTGAAGGTAAAATGCAATAATCTGTTCTCAGGGTAGCAACGCCAGGGCCAGGGACATGACATGATTTCTGAAGTGAGGAATATTTTTACTAAAATATAATTCCCTGCCTTTCAATGCTGACACTATGTACCTTTTGCAGAGTCCTTTATGGTTGCCTGCATATGAAATGAATACATTCAGTTTTCAGCAGTGCCATTCAGTCTCATGATGATCTGGATAACACACCACCAATTCACTAAATTCAGAAATAAGGTATCATTCTCTGAGCAATTATTTAATTTATGCCCGAGCAAACCGACTTTAGCTAACATTGTACATGGTTTCCTGTAGTTAGTTGTGCTACAAGCAAATACTATTCACATATATCCGGTATGGCTTTTCCCTCTCCCATCCCACACGTACTAAAATAGAGTTTAAATAATAATGGATTTCTCTTCACAGAATAAATCCAGTAGAATGTGCATGAGTACACAGCATATGCAGTGCATGTAATATACAGACAATTCTGTCAAATACTGGTTGATGCCTTTGTTGCATCTACTAGAGGAGGCTATTACAGAGATGCAGCTAACACATGAAAACATTTATTTGTGTCTATTCTTTTACATTTACTTTTTCACCCCTACACATTTACTTAAGATTTACCATGAGAAGCTTAGAAAATAGTTGAAGTTCCTACGCATCTGGTATATTTTAACAAGGTTTCTTTGGAAGAGCATGACATAACAAAGCAGAACAAAATGAAACCAACTGTGCTACCGCCACCATATGCAAAATCTGAAATATTTACAAGTGTTGTTCTAACTACATGACTAAGGGACGTGCATATATTTTCAGTATTGCTGCCTGAATCAGAATGCAATCACTCAGAGTAGTAATCAATCTGCTTCGACACTTCTTCATGTTTCTAGGCTCTCATAACAAGAACCTTTTTTACAATGCAACAAAGTTTAAGCCTTATATGAAAGTAAAATGTAAATTCCACATCTTTCATTTGTAAAGACTTTCTTTACTTGGAGCATAGGTGCAAAATACCCACATATCAGTAGACAAAAACTTCAGTTATGCTTATCACTTTTTATTTGGTTTTGTTTGGCTGCTTGCTGAGCAATGGATTGCCTTTTTCTTTTTTTTTCTTAGCTTATTTTTAAGAAACATATTTATGTATTTTTTTCAAAGAAAAAACTTATGTCAGACACTCTTCCAGGAGTGCCAACTCTTCTTTTTCTGCTAGAAAACTAAATACGTGTACATCTGTATGTTTTTTTCAAGTGTTCTTTGGCTGTCTCAGTGAACAAACTGTAAAATACAGTTTTATCTTCCTCTTGCATGCCCATTCTTATATATGTTATCTCATTTACTAGTGTTTCAAAAGAAAAAATTTTTGCAAGGCAAAGATGTCCCATCAGCAGAATTAACAAGGATTATAACAAAAATATTCTCCTACATGGAAATGTATGATATAAAGTGGCACAGTAAGTCTAGGGAGTCTATTAATTTGCCTTTCACTAAAGTGAGCATAAGAGAGAACTCAGCTGGCATAACTCTTCACTGGGGATTGTTTGTGAGTAGAGGTGTAGAATTTCAAGATACTTTCTTTTATTGCTGATTGTTTGCATTGTTTGGTACTTTCCTGCAACTGAATAGTCTCCAGAAGTTAATCTTTCCTAATCAGGATGATTTAGAATTATTTAAGGCAACTATGTGCCCTGTTGGAGTCAAGAAATTATCCCAGCTGAACCTCTCCTTAAGATTTTCTAGGGTAACAAGGGAATATTAGAAGATCTAGAGAGTACTTTGTATCACATGGAACAATGAGTCAGAAAAAAGGTTACTTCAGAAAAAAAGAAGAAAAAGCTTGATGCCTCAATTTTTATACACAACATGCTGTTACCGATTAGCATTCCCATTCTTTTCCACTATTGTCAATAGATTTTTCAAACCTATTGTCAGTAGGCTTTCAAATGCATTAGACAACTAGAATAGAACTTTTTTCTACCATGTAGATACTGAATTAAATTCTTCAAAATTTTCATAATTCATCTGTTCTAATCCCTTTAATTATTTTGTCATACCTTTTGAATTCTCAATTTATTGTTATAAAGTTTTAAGATGTACTATGTCAATCTGTAAGTTTCCACATGTTCTTTTCTCCTCTTTGATAAATCAGGGTAGTTCTGATCAAATATGTCTATGTTGATAAAAGGGCATTCATTCAGAAATATGAAGATAGGGTGCATGGAGAGAGAACATCATGGAAGGAATTTCAATTGACACAAAAAGATGGAGAATTGTAAATAAAACTGTGAACGTCATTTCTCTTGACTCTATTTATGCTAAAAGAAACCTTAAATGTAGTTCTCTAGCTGTTTTAACTAAGATGGATTGAAAAGGGCAACTAACAGAAGGGCTTGCATCCTGAAATTAGATAAAGTCACTGTGGCTTTGACAAATTCCTCCAGTCTAAGCCACTTGCATGGAAAACTGAGATGTCAAGAGCTAATGAAGATCACATCTTAAAAATGAGAATTTTCTTATGTATATAAGTTATGTTAATATAGTCACTTAACATTTGGGATGATTATTCTCATATAGGACCTCACTGGGATCCTATGTTGGTCTGCTCTCAAATATAGCAGTTACCCTCTTCCTCGCATTACTTTCCTGCTTTTTCCTTTGTAGTAATTGAGTAGATGGGAAAACTGATATTTCTTCGCACGTTATTAGCCATGGATCTTAGAACAGAAGTCCAAATGTGGATGTAATCATTACACGCATTATCATTTATAGGCCAAAGGATGTGGCAGTGTAAAAACTGAGGATATTTATCAATGGGATGAAGAATTGTTGAGGATGGATATATGTTTAACTTCATACATCAGATCCAAGCCACTTTGGAGAGAAATGAATCATTATTGGAAGGGTCCTGCCTCTCCCCATGAGATGTTAAGGTAGTCTTAAGCACCAGGAAAGACCTGGTGCTTAAGTAAAGATCAGCAAGATGTATCCAATTCTAAATTAGTGAATATAAGCTACAGATTCTATGCTCTTTACTTGGCTTTATCGCGTTTTAAGTTACCAAACTGAACAATGTTCGTATACCACATTACAATGTTCTGATCATTATGGTTGCTATGGGAACTTAGCTCAAGTTTTATCAATATAAACTCAAAGAACTGAATTGTGATCAAGCACAGCAGGAGAAAGAAGAGCTCACACCACATTCTTATACTTCAAAGGAAATTACAAGGTCATGAGTCTAGGCATGCAGGAGCAGGACCTTCCGGGTACGCCCGCTACTCCCATCAAGGTGCAGCTGAACAGGAGTAAAGGCTACAGAGGCAATGGCCATGAGTCTCAGTTGGCACACGCTGACAGTAAAGCATTGCAATAACTTCCTTTGCCTACTGTGCCTCACTGCAGGATGGAAATGGAGCTTCTGGAGCCTTGCAATGGCAGTGAGGGCCTGGGTACAGCTGCAGTGTCATCCATTGTTCCATCTCACAGCTATAGCTTTGCCCCTAAATGTTACGTTGATTTAATATAATTTTGTGAGATCTAATTTGCATAATTAGCTCCAATTATCGAATAACTAGGTGCATAAATTCAATGTGGAAAAAGAGAAATGTTAAACATTTATAATATTTTCTCTCTGTGGAAAGGCACGGGTTTTCAAGCCAGCGCTAGAAGAATTCAGTTGAGTAATTAATGATTAAAACAGAATATAAGCAGAAAAGAGTCAGGCCTCAAATGATTAAAAAGGTTTTGGGCCTGCAGCGGTAGAATACATTGTAAAGGTTTTTGGGGCAGCTAGGTAAAAGTAAGATATTATGAAGGATTTGCCACGGAAAGATAATGTTAACAAAGCGATGCATACCACAGGGGTTAAGGTGAACTGCTTGTGCACACCGCAAGGTACGTGCCATTGCTCAGGCCCAGCCATTCGGGAAGAAGAACCGGGCACCATCACGCAGCTCAGCTGCAGTACAGCGTTCAGGGCTGGTCGTCTTAACCGAAAAGGGAAACAGCACGTAAGGACTAGGCTCAGCAAGAGTCAATGTGAATCCGTAGCAGCAGTGAAAAAGCACAAAAATGTTTTCTGAAATTTGTCTGTTTATTTTAGCAAAGAATAAAAACGCATTATAGGATCAAACAAAACAATAAATAACAGAGAGAAGAAAAAGCAGGAAATTATAAATCCCTTTATCATTGCTTTTAGGGACAAAAAGGAGCAATTAACCTGGTGCTACTGTGTGTTACCCACTGAAAGAACCCCTTGCCAGAAAATATCACTGGGACCAAGTTTTTAGTTGGAAGTGGAAGGGAATTTGATGCTTACACGGTTGGTGAGTGTTTCTGTAGTTAAATTCTAGGCAGATTTTTAAAGTAGAAAAGTTTGTAAACTGACTTTTCAGGACCAAATGACCAAAGGTTCTTCTATCATGTGCCAGTTTTTCCAGACTCTTTGTTCTGGATTATTTCACACTGGCAAATATCAGACACAGCATCATGAGATTATGGTTAGCAGTATAGTTAATTAGTAATGGTCTCCAACCATTCCTCTGATTTTTTAACTCCTTTATTTCAATCACGATCTCAAATCACAACAATCCCTATGTTACTATAATTACCTATTAAATTAATCTGTAACAAATGAGCAAAGAAGAAAATTCGATGAGGTGTAATTGTTGATGAAGTTTTACCATGGAAAAAATAACTGTTGATTTATTTTAAAATATAGAAAATGTTGATATAAATTCCATACTAGAACTATCAAGCATAGCTGTGGGGGGGACAGTAAGTTTGTGAACTGCTTTGTTTTGGTCTTTTTTGACAAAGATCAGAACAACACTGGTCTAACTTTGCGCCGCAACATAGATTCAACATGATGTTGTACTGGAATTCAATTTCTGTGAAACACAGAAAATAACATGTTGCTGTCTCATAAGGATGCTCTGAGAACTAATTAGTGCATGAAAGCTCACTGCAACAAGCAGTATTTTTTAAAGGAGTTTTAAATGAGACAAAATACTGCTGCAAACTCATCAATAGTGCAATATCAATACATAACACAGATTTCCAAGGAAAATAACAGGAATTCTCTGTTAGAATCCAGAACAAAGACAAAGTAAATGAAGGGGGTTTTTTTGTTTTTTTGCGGGGAAAGGGGTGTTAGTTTTTGTGGATTGGTGTCAGATGGCTCTGTATCCTCTTT
>NW_010545433.1:8687-12865 GCF_000687285.1 Phaethon lepturus
GATCTGGTCAGCAAGTGCTGTAACGGGTTTTGCAGCTGATTTGTATGAACATTCTAACTGGCCAGTTGTTAGACAAACCACTTATACACACAATGTGATCTTTCACTCAAGGGAACACTAATTTGAACCTTCAACTTCTGTGTAACAGTTTATTTTCATGAAGCTTGTAGGAATTTAATAGCTTTGAGCCCTCAGTTGCACTTTCAAATTTGGTTGAAATTGGATTCTGGGTTCGAAAGTTGTTGGGGAGACTGACTGACTGACAGACAGATAAATGGACATGGACAACATGATTGCATAGAACTTTTCTTCTTAGGAAACCAGGATAAGAATAAACTCACATTATTATAACGCCCAGTAGACTTTCAGAGTTGCTAAGAAAGCTTCTATAATTACAGTACTATACTCCTAAGGCTTTTTGAAGGTATATAATAACTATTATTCTTGTCTGACTACCTGTAAAATTGCTGCATGTCACTCATTCCTAATAGCTGTTTAACAATTATTATTGTAGAATATATGCTACAAAGTGACTGTAGCTGGAAAAAACAAAAGGCAAGACAAAACAAAAATCTTAATATTCCTTTAGGGTTATCTTCACCGAGGTCTGTAAACAACACCAATTAACTTAGCTTGGGAACATGATGAGCCCTTATAACCTGTATAGTTGAAGTTCAATCCAGAAGAACTGGACTCTTACAAGAAAGCTCTCATAGGACAATCATAGAATCACAGAAGCATGTAGGTTAGAAAAGACCTTTAAAATCATCAAGTCCAACTGCAGACCTAACACTGCCAAGTCCACCACTAAACCCTGTCCCTAAGCACCACATCTACACGTCTTTTAAATACCTCCAGGAGTGGTGACCCAACCACCTCCCTGGGCAGCCTGTTCCAATGCTTGACAGCCCTTTCGGTGAAGAAATTTTTCCTAATATCCACTCTAAACCTCCCCTGGTGCAACTTGAGGCCATTTCCTCTCATCCTGTCACTAGTTAACCCCCCTTGCTACAACCTCCTTATAGGTAGTTGTAGAGAGTGATAAGGTCTCCTCTCAGCCTCCTTTTCTCCAGACTAAACAACCCCAGTTCCCTCGGCCACTCCTCATAGGACTTGTTCTCTAGACCCTTCACCAGCTTCATTGCTCTTCAATTACAAGTCACGTGTAATTATTTTAAGATGCCGTCTTTTGAGAATCAAGCAAATACTCGATTCTGAAGTACACCAGAAAAAGCAGAGGTTTTTTGGTTACTTAATGGAATACAAAAAGCTGTTACAGTAAACTATTCTCCTCAAATGTATATTTATCCTTATTCTGAAGTGGATTACTTCAACAACTTCAATTTTAAAATTTTTCTTTGTTGTATTCCAGTTGTTATTTTCAGTAAAGAGATTGGCATTTATTTAGATACAGAACAACATCTGCCTGTAAAAATAACCCATTCCAATGAAATTATCAAGGTTATAATATACATAGCATTCAACAAAAGCAAGTTACCTTTTTGGAATTTTCACAATGCTTGGTCCAATTAAAATATTTATTATGTGAAAAGAAAGGCCTGTGGCAACTCACCCAAATCTGGATTTGCCTAGTGTTTGCTTTTGTCAGGGACAAGAAGCCTGTGATGGAAGTTTGAAGCTAAGCTGAGGTGATGCAGACTCCATTGCTGGCATTAACATTACAATTTGGGTACAATTTGGGCCAACATCACTGCAGCTTAACGCTGAACTAAATGTTTTTGATTAAATGTTGAGTAATGATATTTTAATTCTCTACCTCATAGTTTTCAGTAGCATGGCCATAAGCTACAAAAGGGTCAGAACTTGTTCTTCTTTATGCTTATGGAAATACTTCTATTGTCATCAATAGAAGTTGGACATGCCTGAGTTTTATGACCTCTTTTGTCACGTCTTGCAGTTGTCAAGCACAGAACAGCTGACATGTGAAGACAGTAGTGGAGGGAAAAAAGAAATATTTTTGTTAATCAGGTTCTCCATTTAGTTAAAATAGCACTAGCAATTCTTACTTATTTATTGCCTTTGTGATTTTTTTTTATCCTTTTATTCCTGGTGCGTCTCCGTTAGTTCAAAAGAAAATTCTCTATCTGATGATGAAAAGCCTGGTATAGTGGCATTGCAACTGTACTCTAGAATAATGTAGGGTTCAGATGTTCTGCCCTTGTCACCTTGTGGTGCTTTAGTCTCTCTCATAACAAGCAGCAAGCTGGAATACTGAACAAAGTTTTTTTACATCACTGGAGACGGCTTGTTGTATCATAATGATCCTCTTTGTACAAAATCTAAAAATGATGCAATATAGCTCGGCTGATCTTCTTGTCTGAAGCCAGTCCTTAATATTCATCGTTACACTGGCTTTCCTGATTACAGGGGCATGACATGTATTCCTGCATCTAACTCCGTTCAGGTAGAGTTTTTGAATGAGTTTGCTACTAAGAGCAAATAAGAGACGAGATGCGAAACTTGAGGTAGAGCCATTTTTCAGGGCAGGGGGGAGGGGCTGTGGGACTTGTGTCTCTTTTTTTACATATATATTTCATCTCTTGCTTGTACACATCCGTTTGCTCCAATGGCATCTCAGTGTTTTGTTTCTCTTAAAAGACTTTGGAGGTGAGATTTTCTTTTTGGTGAAGGGCTATTCAGAGCTTAGTGTTTTCATATCTTAAACCATTTCATGCTGAAAATATATACCCTTTCAATCGCATGCCCGAAAGAAGACAATAAAACTGCCATAGCAGAATAGACTGCAAGGTAAGTAACTGTTTTCTAGTTCTTTAAGACAACTTGTAAAAAGAAAATGGGCAGTTTTTTTACAACCATAGTTGAAAGACTTGATGTATTTATCTTGAAACCTGGAGGAATTTTTATATCATCAGTAAGTTCTGACCTATTGATCTGCCTTCCATCTAGTGTCACCATTTATACTCATGCAGAGCGCAATCAATAGTATAGAAAAAACATATTTTTCCTGTATTACAGTGATATTTTAAGTGACAGTATAGTCAAGGGAGAAGGCTTCAATAATAAAAAAAATGTTAAATAAGAAAAATAGTTTGAGGTTTAATAGCCTGGCCATATTGATTTTTACCAGGGTTATTTGCCATACTTTACCATCAGAGGAGTTGTCATCTCTGCAAAAGCCATTTTTTTTCCAATTATTTTCAGTTGGATAAGCAAACAAGCATACTTAGGGATTAGTATGCTTTGCTGAACTATAAGCCAAACTTTCCTATCCCAGGGTCCTGGCAACTGTCTGCCCCATATCCTCTGGCTATTTGGGACCCTTTAAGCTAAACATTTTTCAAAAATACGGAAAAATCCCAGTTCTCTCCCTAGTCTAAGCAGTGCAGACAACCATGTCACCAACCAAAGAGGTTTCCAGAGGTTGTGTTAGGAGGAGGGAAAGCAAGAGGATACACTTTTATGCTGCAGCAGAAAGCGTTTAGAGAAACGTCGCCTTCGGTGCTGGACTTAGGCAACAACCACTGCTCAATACTGCAGAGGAACGTGAAAAAAAGCTCAGTGTCTCAGCCAGTCTGACCTGGAACAGAAGTTCTTCCTCACTCCAAACCCAGCAACAGACATTCCACAGAGTCTGTCTTATGGAGTAAACCCACTGAAAGCACTGCTCAGGTAATTGATACCTTGACTATATCTTCACAGCTCTGACTGACTATATCAATCCAGTAAACACTGGATGTCCTGGTTTCGGCCAGGGTTAATTTTCTTCACAGAAACCAGCGTGAGGCTGTGTTTTGGATTTGGGGTGAGAAAATGTTGATAACGTGCTGATGTTTCGGGTTGTTGCTGAGCAGTCAAGGACAGTCCAGCTTCTCGTGCTGGCCGGCCAGCGAGCAGGCTGGGGGTGCCCGGGGAGCTGGGGGGGCACAGCTGGGACAGCTGACCCAGGCTGGGCAAAGGGATATTCCCTACCATATCACGTCATACTCAGTATATAAAGCTGGGACAAAGAAGAAGGAAGGTGTGGAGGGATGTTCGGAGTGATGGCGTCTGTCTTCCCAAGAAACCATTACGCATGACGGAGCCCGGCTTCCCTGGAGATGGATGAACACCTGCCTGCCCGTGGGGAGTAGTGAATGAATTCTTTGTCTTGCTTTGCTTGCGTGCGCGGCTTTTGCTTTACTTATTAAACTGTCTTT
>NW_010545433.1:12896-18287 GCF_000687285.1 Phaethon lepturus
TTTTCCCCTTCCGATTCTGTCCCCTGTCCCACCGTGGGGGAGTGAGTGAGCGGCTGCGTGGGGCTTAGCTGCCGGCTGGGGCTAAACCACGACACTGGAAAATAAAAAAGGACAGATAAACTTCCTTATATTGCTCTTGCCAAATTCACACCCTTGCAACATATTCGGAGGCAGGAGACCAGAGTGTGAAAGAAATCCAGGTAGAAAATGGTAAGTGACTTTCAATATAGGGAAACTCAAGGAAATTGGCTTCGGCTACATGATTAGCAGCTTATCAAATTTATTTTAGAAAGCAATGAACAGTGAAAACAATAGCCCCTGGGGAGGCGAGGGGAACTCTATACACAGATGCCTGACAACGTGAAGAAGACTGAGTCCACGGTGGAACTGCTATGCCCAGGGGCCAGGTTGCCAGCAGACTTGGACATGTTGAGAAGTTAGAACGGTGTCATGCTCCCCCAGACCTGTGGTGCTGGTCAGAGCTGCACTGGAGGGCCTTGATTATTTTGAGTGAGAAATCTGTGAGTGTTGTGGAACAGAAATCTCAGAATAGAACTTATTACTCACCTTCTGTAGCTTATTAAATAAAATTAACTTTATGTGTCACTGAATGGTGTGGTTCTGTTCTCATGTCCATATGATTCAGATTCCCTCCAGGGCAGCGTAACGGCAAGAACAGCACAGATGACATTTTGGGCCATTGGACTTGCTGAATGCCATCTGAACGACTGATGCTGTCTTCTCTAGGGTTCCCTGCATTCATAGATGAGCAATATCTGATGCTTCAGAGGAAGAGGGGAGGAAAAATAAAACATAATTCAAAAGAGGAAAAAAAATCATTCTTGCCTCTGCAGTGAATTTCTGTTTTCATAGCAACTCCCATCAAAATCTTTTGTGTTGTTCCCCTACAGCCTTGTGAACAAATATCAAGAAATAATAATAATAAGCATTGCCAGCATGAAATGCCTATGGAGATGACATGAAATGCTGCAACTCAACTTTTCTTCTAATTATAGCCCAGAGTATACATGTGTGCTTTTAACCATTTGTTGAAGGAGTTTGCAGCTCTCTGCTGGGGTACTGTGGCTTCGTGTGACTCCAGAGAGGCTGTGCCTGGCAGTGCAGTGCCCCATCTCAGCCACCATTTTCTGCACTTTGAGAGCAAAGTCAGAGAAACTGCCAAGGAGTTCATCCTGCACCACGTAGCTTGATTCCCTCTGGGCCCTGAAACAATCAGCATCAACTGGTGAAATCAGAGAAAAAAAAAAAAGAAAAGAAAAAAAGAAGGCAACTCTGGCACAAAATGTATACCTTAAAAGTTAGGGGAAAGAAGGATTGTAGTAGGATATCTGATATTGTTCTAACAGTTGTCCTTTGAGAACTGTAAATTCCCTGTAAACTTCACAGAAAGAAGAGATGAAAGATTATTCGTCTGAAACAAGTGCATGAATCAAAACACAACTGGAAGAGTGAAAAAGAGAAGTGTTCACTCTGCAACAGCAATGAAGTCATTAACTCTTCAAGAGGAAGGTAACAGATGCTGTCAATAGGGTATTTGTACTTGTGCACCGCACAGCAAAAGGTAAGGCAGGTGGGGCAGCTTAAGGTTTTGCAGGGGCCTAAATTAGGAAACACAACTAGTTTTGATAAAATGGAAACCCTTAAAAAGCCTAAGACAAGTTTAAGCCTTAAAACTCTTAAAAAATCCAGACACTCCTTATTCCAAGAGTGTTTGTTTCTGTTTTGGTTTACTAGGCTTGGTTTAGTCCTTTTGTTATTAAAGAGGAGATGGAATGACACAGATAACAACAAAATAACAAAAAAAAATCCAAAACCACAGGTTTTGCCTGAACAAAAGGAAACTTTAGATTTATGTGTAATAGATAGACGTCTGCAAGGCAGACGAAGGGAAAACATTGATTTACCATGTATGGTAAATATTTTATAGTACCTGAACAATGCCTTTCTTCCTACATTTGTATGAATAATGTCTTTGAGCATTACTTTGTTCATTAAGCCAGAAATCTTCAGTGTTGTCCAAGTGAGTGTCAGAAGATATTTCCAAATTGATGAAATGACTGTAACTTCCTTTGGATTAGAGACAACCAGTACTAATATGTAGGCCTGAATGACATTTACTTTAAAAAGGTGTCTGGAAGAGTTTTGTAAAATATGCATGATTGCACTACTTTCCACTGTGTAAAAAAAAATGTAGGAATCATCAGAATGCTTTCAAAATACCTGTAAAAATCAAGTAGGGCACTTGAAACACAGATTTATTTAAGAAAGTGTAAAGTAATAGCAGAATCATTTAAATAAAAAAGCTTGAAATGATTATATCTTGCATCATTCTGTGTTTAATGAAGTCACAGCCCAGATTTTAGAAAGAGGTGAAGAAGATTATGAGAAGAATCCCTCAGAGATTTGCACTTGACTTATTGATTCTTAATTTAGTCATTAATGATCGTGAAAAGAAGCTGAGCAGTGAGGTGGAAAAGTCTGTCAATGTTAATAAGTTATTTGGGACAATATATTTGAGCAATGACTGTGAAAAATGCAAAAGTACTTCATAGTAGTGATGAGGTGACAAAATGGTGGATGAATGTATAGGAGAAAGCAGAAGTCCACTTTATTACCTAAGTGTGTTTTAATTAATCTTTTGACAAATGAAATTTATAGAGATTAAATAAAAAATTGAAGTCATAAGCCTGCTTCAGAAACAATATGGAATTCATAGAAAACTCTCCAAAATTCTCTTTCAGTTCAAAATTTGTATCCACAAATTGCATCTTTAAGTCTATAGGTATGCTCCCCTTGATTTTCAGGTTTCAGACAGAATGAACTAGACTGAAACATCTGATTTCCACTCTATTAAATCCAATATAGCTATGAAAACTTCTGATGTAATGTTATAATTTAATTTTTATTTTACACATGGATAAACCATTCGATATCTCTTTCCAATGTAAAGATCCAGAAACGATGTCTCAGTCATCATTAAGCTACTGCAGCCTTTAATGATCTTTTAAAATAAATATATTGCAACTGTTTTATGAAGCCAGGCCAACAGTAAGAGTACCTAATACATATCATAAAATAATGAATGCAACCTAAATCAAAAAATCTTATAAAACTAAACCTGAGAAACTTTTCCATATATTTCTCCCCCACAGGGCACTTCAGTCAATATAAGTTCATGGAAACTGTTGTTTATGTATATTTTGCTGTTAAAAAAAAAAAAAGTTTGGTACATTCTTTCTGAATAGCTTTAGTTCACAGAATTTGCAGAAAGCCTTCTGTGCTGCTTAACCTCTCAGTAGGGACAACACAGGCGGCTGGGAACAGCTATGCAAGATTATGTACAAATTCTTTTATGACAAAAAAAGGGAAAAAAGGGGAAAAAAAGAGAAAAGATGCCTATCTGTCTAGGTCAGCTGAAAAAGCCACAGGTCACAGGCAAGTCATGCAAGCATGAGAAATGCATGTATCTGCAGCGACTGGTGTCAGCAGAGCCTCTCCAGGCAGGGGACCACACACAGCATCCAAGCTGTTGTCAGGCTCATGGGCACAACTCCATCAGGGCTGGGCACCACTACGGAAAAAAGAAAATGGCATGAGACCAAAGTCTAACTGGGAAAAATCCTCAGGTGAACATTGGTTCCCTTTTTTTTTCTGTCAGGTCATCACCTTTTTATTTAGGGAACTGATAGAGCAAATAGATTGTCTCATTACACTGAGAATTTGAGATTTTCTTATTCTATTATACCCCTTCAATATTTTAGCTACACTACCTATGTGATTAGTTGCAGGGATTTTTTCTGTTTCAAGTAGCGAGGTAGCTGTAGTAGCAAGATCTTTTTGGTGCTCTCTAGTTCCTTTTTTAAACTGACCTGTCTCTTTCTTCAGTGATGCAGTTCTATTTCAAACAACTGCTCATTGCCTCCTTTCTAAAGTAAGAACACACTCTGGTTCCTCTTCTGTAGCAGAGATGCACGTAGCTCAAAATGCTGAGAATCTTTAATTTCCGCCAAAATTTACAAGATTTATGCATCTATGAAAGATCTTTGGGACCATAACAATGTCTGACTGTCATGGCAGTACTCCAGATACCTTATGAAGCTTGTATCACAGAGTTTTAAGGTACTGCAACTTTAAAAAATGAAGTTAGTTGCCTTGCATTTTCCACAATGAAATGTTAGCACTGCAGCCTTTCATTGGCCTTATACTACTCAAATAATTTCGACTGCAGCCTTCACAAAATCTATAATTATGAGAGATGACACTTGAGAAGTTCACTTAAGATAACAAAATAAATATACCACAACAAAAATAAATGAAAAGAATAAATTTCAATCTCTTCCCATGTCTCTGTCTCTCTCTTCACTTAAAAAATACATCAGTTATACCTGTACAAGACTTGAATTAAACTATCAATATCTAATTTAGAGGAACTTCCTGAAATGTAATATAAAAACACGAGAGGCCATCAGGCTTTATTATTCCCAACATAATCAAATTTTTTTTATATATCTTTCAGTTCAATGAGTTTACCAATTTCATTAATGACACTTACTCAACTCAGACTGTCAAATTCAGAACACACTATGAAAAAAAGCCTGAGCTAAGGAAAATATTGGAAATTTTAAAAGAGAAGTTTAAACTACCGTCATGGTTTAATCCCAGCCAGCAACCAAGCACCACGCAGCCGCTCACTGACTCCCCCCACAGTGGGATGGGGGAGAGAATCGGAAGGGTAAAAGTGAGGAAACTCGAGTGGAGATGAAGACACTTCAATAGGTAAAACGAAAGCTGTGCACGGAAGAAAAGCAAAACAAGGAATTCATTCACCTCTTCCCATGGGCAGGCAGGTGTTCAGCCTGGGGCTCCATCACACGTAACGGTTACTTGGGAAGACAAACACCGTAACTCTGAATGTCCCCCCCCCTTCCTCTTTCTTCCCCCAGTTTTATATGCTGAGCATGATGCCATACGGTATGGAATATCCCTTTGGCCAGTCTGGGTCAGCTGTCCCAGCTGTGCCCCCCCAGCTCCCCGGGCACCCCCAGCCTGCTCGCTGGCCGGCCAGCACGAGAAGCTGGACTGTCCTTGACTGCTCAGCCACAACCGAAAACATCAGCACATTATCAACAGTTTCTCACCCCAAATCCAAAACACAGCTTCATACTAGCTCCTATGAAGAAAATTAACTCTACCCCAGCTGAAACCAGGACAACTACAGGACTGTAATATTGTTCATTTTGAGTCATCTAATTTCATTTTCTGAAAACAAGTTAGTACATATTGGACAACTTTTTGATCCTTCTCAGATATTAAAGAAAATAATAAAGTTACTTGATGGCTTCAGAAATAAAGGGTGCCCTAGTATTCCTG
>NW_010545433.1:18324-28181 GCF_000687285.1 Phaethon lepturus
TCCTGCTGATTTAAAATTTCCATGTCAAACATTAATTATTCTTGTATGTATATACTGTTATTTTAGTTGACTAGTGTTACTGGCAAAAATTTATGAGTACATGCTTATTTAATTTTCTCAGAGCTTCTAGAAGTATATTTTCTTATAATTGTCTCATTTTAGGCATTGTAAGTATCAAACACATCTGAATATTGATCCACTAATTAGAGAGGTCAAGACTGGTGTCAGCCTGGACAGCACTGATCATGCCCTGGTGGAATTCACAATCTCGAAGAATATCAGCCAGCAGAAGAGTAGAGTCAGAATCCTGAATTTTATGAGATCAAATTTTCAGTTGTTTAAGGAGTTAGTGGATGGGATCCCCTGGAAAACTGCCCTCAGGGATAAAGGCGCTGAACAGGGATGACAGCTCTTCAAGGCCATTTTTCTTACAGCTCTCAATTCCCATGTGTAAGAAATCAGGAAAGGAAGGCAGAACATCAGCATGGATGAGTAAGGACCTCCTGGTCAAACTCAAGTATAAGAAGGAAATGCACAGGCGGTGGAACCGAGGACATGTTTCCTGAGAAGAATATAGGGATGCTGCACAGATATGTAGGGATGGGATCAAGAAATATATGGCACAGGTGGAGCTGAATTTGGGAAGAGATGCAAATAATAATAATGACTTCTACATGTACATTGGCCAGAAAATGAATATTAAAGAAAATGTACCCATCCCGACAAATAAGACAGGAGAACTGGTGACAACCAGCATGGAGAAGACTGAGGTACTCAACATTTTTTTGCTTCAGTTTTCAATAGTAATCTCTTTCCTCACATCTCTCTAGACCTGAACCTCAAGGAATGGATGGGGGAATGAAGTCCCTCCCATTATAGAAGAAGATCAGATTCAAGAGCACCTGAGAAACCTGGACATACGTAAGTCCATGTGACCTGATGAGATGCATACCAGGATCCTGACGGAATTAGCTGACTGATCTAGTGGCCTTCTGTGGTGGAGTGACTGCATCAGTGAACAAGGCAAGAGCTATGGACGTCATCCACCCTTACTTCCGTAAGGCCTTTGACATAGTCCCCCCAAAAATTCTGGTTGCTAGATTAGAGAGATATGGGTTTGATGGATGGACTGTTACATGGATAAGGAATTGGCTGGATGACCGTGTCCCAAGAGTCAGTCATCGGCTCAATGTCCAAGTGCTGTCCCTCAAGTATTGGTCCGTACTGGGACCAATACTATTTAATATCTTCATCAGTGAAGGCCTTCATTTCAAGCTGGTCCAGAGGAGGACCACAAAAATGATCAGAGGGCTGCAACATCTCTCCTATGAAGAGAGGTTGAGAGAGTTGTTTAGCCTAGAGAAGAGAAGGATCGAGGAAAATCTTATTGCAGCCTTTCAATATATAAAATCTGCTGGTTTTGTCTGGGATAGATTTAATTTTCTCCATAGTAGCTAGTATGTTTTGGATTTAGTATAAGAATAATGTTGATAAAAAACCTGATATTTTCATTACTGCTGAGCAGCGCTTACACACAGTAAAGGCCTTTTCTGCTCCTCACCCCACCCCACCAGCGAGCAGGCTGGGGGTGCACAGGAAGTTGGGAGGGGACACAGCCGGGACAGCTGACCCCAACTGACCAAAGGGATATTCCGTACCATATGATGTCATGCTCAGCATATAAAGCTGATGGGATGGGGGGGGATGTTCGGAGTTATGATGTCTGTCTTCCAAGTAACTGTCACGTGTGACAGTTACTCGGTGGAAGCCACCGAGGCGAAGGGCTACGGAGCGAAGGGTCGCGCCGGGAGGCCCTGCCTAAAGCGGCAAAACCATATTATATTGCGGCTAAAAATGAAGAAAAATAAGATAGCTAAATTCATATCAATCATGCAGAGGAAATCTAGATTTAAAAAAAAAAAGCACTAGTTAGAAAAATATGCTTTGAAATAACAGGAATGTTAAAAGATAGTTTTAAGGAATAAAGCTGATGAACATTATCTAGCATGCATAAGTAGTATTCACACTTTCTAATCTGGAGCCTGTATATTCTACCATGTAAATAATGCATACATTACTTCTTCCTTTTCCTAATTGATGTCCTCTCAGCTAAAATAATTTTGCTTATAAGTGCTTGAAAAGTAGACCAATTTACAGAAATCATCTGTACAATGTAATTGCCATCTAGCATCCCAGGCAGCTTTGCCCATCTACGGGGAGAAAGAAATAGATACGGGTGAAACAGACAAGCAATGAGAAAGAAGTGGAATTATAGACTGCTGAGAAGAAAAACTGCTGCTATCAGTCCTGCCAGTTCATGAGAAACTGATCTGCAATTCATGAATGTGACAAAACACATCCTCCTTACAAAACAATCAAACACAAAGAACGACAGATAAATAGGGACAGAAGGAAAGGTGCCCTGGCATACTCAGCAAAGAACTGTGAATAGTACTTCCACTTAGGCAGATCCTTCGTGTGTTTACAAAACAAGGGCATGAAGAATGCAGAAATAAGAAAAAAAACTACATTTTTACAATTGAAAAAATTAACCCCATAAAAATGAAGAGGTAAACGAAAAATTTTGAACTAATAGATAATTGTCTTGGTTTCAGGAGCTCCTGCTTTGGAGCATCTTCTTTGATGATAACTTTGACTCCTTTCACATCACATTATGTTCATTCTTTACAAGCATTTAGCAAATCATTATTTTCTTAGGAATGTCTCCAAGTGCTGATTTTAATTGCATATCTCAACTCTGGAAAAGTAAATTTTCACTTATGTAAGTGTTGCCACAAGAAAATTATAAAAAAGAGTTAGGTGTCCATGCAGGAAACATATATACACAATTAGACAAAGGTATGGAAAACCAGTCCATCTGAAAATGTGTAATACTGAATATTTACAAATAACAGCAAAGAAAAGCATTCAAAGAAATACCGAGGAAATTATGTAAATCACAGCCTCAGCTATTAACAAATGGAAGAGGAAAACTAGCTTGTTCTTTACATCAGGGTCGATAGGAGCTTGTTAGATTGCAATAACATTCTGTCCATCATGCCCCCTTTTCTCTACCTGTACTGTTATTTTAACATCTGGTACATAAAATATTGTTCCATAATATATTGTCATACTCATAACCCAAAAAACCTTTCTGTGGAGATTATCTTCTGCCCACACCTAATTCTAGTAACCAGTCAGTGACAATTTGGCACAGAAGGAACGTCTCTGAAGAATTTTGTTTGTTTGTTTTACCCTGCAAGCACTCTTTATGCTACCATGTTAAGGAGTTTTCCTAAGTCACCAATTCATACGATAATTCTGCTTGAGAGTTTTACAAAGATACCCCTGAAATCAAAAATTTCTTTAACAGCCATTCAAGTTTGCGCCAAACCTTCCAGTGCCCGTTACCCGGCTACGTGCAGTTATTCTCCTGAACCAGCCGGTGCAGTGATGAGCAGAAGGCTTTTCAGCCCTGTCCCGTGGCCTGCTGGTGCTTAGGTGCCGCACCGAAAGCGTGTTCTAAACGGCATGAGTGTCGCCTAATGGAAGAAAATGTCTTTTTGTAAAGAAACATATGTTTGCAAGTTGTTTTGCCAATGCTGTATTTAGCTCCATTTTACAAACAGAGGATTAAGTTCTTCCTTTTTTTTTTGTCAAAGTAAAGCTAAAGCTGGTGAAGCTTAGCAGGAGCATGTGGAAGGGAAGCAGCAGCAACTCTGTGTTTCATTCTCCGTGAAACCAGAGTCTCACAACCGACTTGCAGCTGTGTCAGGCTTCAGCCGGTCTGCGGGAATTACAACAGGAGAGGAAAGGACTGCAGCAAATGGGCTTATTCTCCACATAGCCCTGCCACACGGGGGAAGCTATGTTCCTTGGGTCTGATCAGAATGAAGCACGTGTCAGAGTGATTTGTTGAAGTGATGCTTCTGGGTTCCTTGAAAGCCCACTAAGTAAATGAAAAATGCCGCATTAGCATTAATAAGCTTCAGAAAGTAAAATCCTGTGATCTGCAGAGCATGAGCCTGATTTCACAGTAAATCACCTCATTGAAGTTTTTGCGCTGAACAAATGTAATGAGATTAGCAACCCCTTTGCACGGATATTTCTCATTTCACAATATATAATGGATATGTATTGCTTATAAGTTTTTTCCTGTCTGCTCCTTACCACCAACTAGTAATTCCATCAGACGTGTATTCTTCTTCACTAATAAAACCTTGAAACTGGTAGGATTCAACTAAGCATTATGGTAACAACTTTGAGTCAGTGCTTCCAAGAGTAAAGTCGAAAATGCAGACATTTTTATTACTTCTGCACAGCAAACACACTGCTTAGATTGTGACACTCTGAATGAAGAAATTATGAAATGTCGGTAAGCAAGTGCTGACATGACAAAATTCTATTGAATTATTTCATTGATCAACATCTTGAAAGGCAAATTTTGGCAGCATCTGTAGAATAAAGAAGCAGAGAGATTCACAAAAAATACAACTCTTGAAGGGGAAAGCTTCTTTTCCTGAACAATAAAAGATCTTAGTGAGAAAGTAAATCAAACTCTTCAGAAAATGAAAACCTCATTAAGAAATTAAAACCAGCATCGAAAGGAAATTGTAAGCCAGTTTCTCATCTCATTCAGGTTGTGTCTTTATCTGGATCAAAGGGCTGGCTTGCTTTGAATAGCATCCCCTGAACAGTCAAAAAACCTGTGGCCACACACTCTGCATCACTTGGGACTTACCCCACAGAGGAAGGAACCTGAGGTGACAGATCTCCACTTCCAGCCTCACACTGCCCCATGTGGCAGAGGCACAGGGGACAGTGCCCCGGAGGAGACAGCCAAAAGATTTGTTTAATTCCATAAACTCTCAAGCATTCTTAAATGAATGCTACAACAGGGAAGTGGGAAAGCAGCCTGCAGTCCTGCTGCTGGGCAAGCCGAGGATCTCCCACTCCAGCTTATCTGCAGATACACCAGTTGTAGTAGATTATTTTGCACCAGCAGAGCACTGCAGAGGTGTCCCACCGGGGCAGTAAATCTAGCCCAGCACATTTCATTACAAAAGGAACTGCTGAGCCTGACATTTACATGACCTGTAAGTGACACTGGTCTTCCTTGTTTCACGGTAGACTAACTGTTGGATGCCACCTCAGGGCGAGATGGGCATACTTGAGTATATATATCTGTGGTTTTGTGAAGGAACTGTAGTACCAAACATTTTGGTAGGTGGAATCTGCTCATAGCAACTCTGATTCTTGTAATAAGCAGAGTTAGCATAAAATAAACCCATGTTTTGTTTGATCATGAGATTTGACAATTTATCTTGGCCTATCCTCGACACAGGTAACAAGGGGATGTTTAGGTGCTTAAACATAGTGACCTAGCCACTCGTATGTGCCCAGAGGTATCCGAGGAATCTATATGAGACATAGAGGGATAAGCACGGGGCCTGTTTTCCTTCTGGAGTGGCAACTGGAAGCTAAACAGGATACCCTGTGCTTAAATGGCACAGGAACCCACCTTCAGGTACCTGAAAAACTCCCCTATTGCTCGTGGGAGAAAACAGGAGGAAAAAATCAGTTCAGCAAACCCAAATACATGTACTACCAGTTATAAAACTCCTGGCTGCGAGCACTAGCACTGATCACATGCCAAATGATTATTCTGAACCTTTAAAAGGAAAGTCATTAAGGGTTTAATGTGGCACCAGTCCTGAGATTGTAAAACGTATGTAGAGCCCTCCTTGCTTCACAGTGGAGCCATCCAGCCGGGCCCCCGAATGCACAACGCGTGTTTTTGTTTGGCCAGGCGTGGCTGTGGGTGTCGGGGTGTGGGGAGGGAGAGAAGGGAGCACGTGTTGCCCAAATGCCCCGGAGAGAGCTGGGCTGCCGGTGGTTTTCATTCCGTCACTCCCACAGAGCTCTCGCCTGTTCATCTGCTCGTCAGCCTCAGCTCCCACCTCCCCGTTCCCCTCCATGCTCCTCACCACGGGGTGCACACCAAGGCGACGGCGAGGATTCTGGCTTCAGGGTCCAGCAAAAAATCTTTCATGGAAGGGACAGAGGCTAGCTTGTCATTTCTAATTTTGCCTGAAAGGACGTTCTGTATTTCAACAGGTTTTCCTCTCGTGTCGCATGAGATGGTTGGACACCACCTGCGTAAGATAACAGATTCTTTCTAAACTGCTTGCAGGTTACTTACAACCAGTTGTGCACAGTGATTAACCGCATTTTTCCCACATTTCCTCACCCCGATTTTTTTAACAATTTTTTCACCTATTTTTATCTGTGCTGCTCACTCTTCCTTCTGCCTTTATCCTATTTCAGGAGCCTCTTGGGAAAGAGGAGAACAGAAGAAAATATTGTTTAATTTTTTAATTGTTTATTTTTTTGTTAAAACAAAAATATTGTTTATTTTTAAAATTATTTTTAAATTAAAATTAAATTTTTAATTTTCTTTTTAATTTTAAATTATTTTTTTAAACCTATCCTTAAGTGCTCCAGGGCAGAGTACTGTGAAACGCAGAAGCAAGAGGTGACTTACAGACACAGCAGGCAAGCAGGAGTCACAAGTTTCACTACACAGGCTTTTGCTTTTTTTTTTTTTTTTCCATTTGGATGTATTAGACAAGGGCTAGGCAAACATATGCAGAATGAAAGCCTTCAGATTGCTAGATGGAATGACAAGGTTGGTATTCTTATTTATACATCTATCTTATGCAAGCTGTTAGATGAGCATCCACAGTGACATACATGTGATTTATGGCAATCCCAGCTGAACTGTAGCAGAATTCGTGCCAAAGAGTATTTTTAAAAAGCAAAAAGGAAGAGAAAATTTACTCCCTTGCCAAATGTAGATCTTATTCTTAACTCATGCTAGTTTTCAAATACTGGACTTATCCAGGAATAACTAAAGAGTCAAAAAGACAAACTTTATACATAAAAGCATTTTACAATGCATATTATCAATGACTATGCAGCTATACACACATAGAATACACAGAGGTAAACACAGTTCTTGTTTTGTTCATGTAAACTCCATTAAGCTTAAGTATATGAGAATATCTTTGACACACTGAACTGATTTCAACACCTTGTTTTGAAAATTGAAAAACACAACTGAACATTGAAAAAGCTGAAAAAACAAATATGCAAATTTTCTCCTTCTGTATCATATTCCAAGCAAATTTAACAATTTATTTCCTCTCACCTCTTTTCTTCTCTGCCTGGCATAGTTTTCTTTTAATCATATGACCAATTTCACTCCCTTTTATATTAGCATTATGTAAAATTATTTTATTAGGTCCCTCTTCTCACTGTATGCATGCTCTGTGCTTTAGATTTCATGTACATTTTACTTAGAGTATGACATTTTTCAGTATATTGTAATCTTCTGTATTCTATTGTATCTTTGTTTAGTCATACACTTATTTATTAGTTATATAAATTACTATATGGTGGTAGATTTTTGTCAGTTGAATCCTCTGACTATCCATTAGAGGTAAGATCCTGCTTGTTAAAGAAAGCTATAATGAATTAGATAAAATTTCCTTTCACATCCTTCAGTTCTGCTAAAAATATTTTTTAGGTTGCTGGATAATTAACTTTTACCCCTCCACAGGTACAGGCTGGAGTTCTCAAGGACCCACAAGATTAATGTACCGTAGAATGTGCATCCTAAAGGAGAACGACATTACCATTCAGCCTCTCGTACTTCAGATGAGCCAACTACAAAATTTCAGTGACGACAGCAGTGCTAGCTTTTTTAACTTGAAGAGCAGGAAAATAATGAAGTGTTCCTTCCATTTTAATGCTTTCAGATATGTTTGTTACAAGCACTAGATTCATGCTGGATGCAGACTGAAAACTGATGAATTCAGAGAGCTTGTGAGGGAAGAGCAAACCATGTTGGGACTATGTTGAAGGCAGTGGAATGAAGCAGGGGTCAAATAAGTTAATGGATTTATATGAGTATAAACAGAGCAGCAGGAAGAGAAAGGAGTTGGAGGAATCAGAAAGCAGCAGAAGGGAAATTTTAGGACTGAAGCACTGGCAAAGGAAATAAAAATGCAGGGAGAAAGAGACCCGAGTAGAGTGTTAGGACTGACGGATTAGATCAATTAATGAGTGTATTCTGAGTCTAACTACTTTAATGCTATTTTCATTAACTAAAATTAGGTACCTCTGGCCATTGCAAACACAGGATTTTATAAGCATTTGAGACTGAGGTTTAATAAACATAGAGGTAAACAGCCTCAACTAAGTCAAAAATTGAAAAACAAACTAAGGAAAGAAAAATGTAGTTTTTAATGTTTTGTTAAAACCTTATTTTTAGCCTGAGATGACAATTTATAATGGGCAGTCTGTTTCATGCTCTTGTGCATCCCAGTACAATGTATGTCAATGTTCTAAACATTGTCCTAAATAAATAATGTCGACAACTAAAAATACTTTTTCAACTTCCAAGACAGGAAGCAGATCTGTGATCTACATAAGAGAAACCTATACCTATACCATATTTATGAAAAGACAAAATGAAAGTAGAGTCAAGGGGACATTTTAGTTAAATGTTTAATTATAAAGAATGTAAGTCTTGAACAACACAAGAGACATGGTAAAAATGTCCCAAAAGTTAGTGTGTGGGGTTTGATATAGAGGACTGAGTGCTGGGATAGCAATTCGGTAGGCTTGGATAGCAATTTTTATAAGATTACAAGACAAGTAAATAACAGTGCAAATGGAGGAATTATAATTTTAATTTCCCAAACCTAGACCTAGGAAAATGAATGCACCAGTAGCAGTAGGTATCACATTCCTTGATATGATAAAAAAAAACGTATTCCTTCATCAAACAGTGAAGTCATAACAACAAAATATGATGCTAGTTTTATTTTTAGTGAGAGAAAATCTTGCAAAAGTAATAGGGAACTTCAGCTTAATAAGTCAGGAGTTCAATTCAGTTGGAATTTTAGAAAAATAAACTTTGAGAAATACTGGAAATTTTCTAGCAAGGTTGCCTAGAAAAGAGGACGCAGAAACCTGTTGTGTCCAAAGTACTAGCATCACTTTGTGCTTGAATTTCAGGAAAAACTCTACAATAAACCAAAACCCTGACAGGGCTACAGTCTTTCTAGGATGATTAAGCAGTACTTACAGAGATGAAGAGTAAAATAGAGCACACAAACATGGAAATAGGAATGTAGTAGAACTCCATCTTGGCAGTTTAAGGATGTAGAAAAGACCAACAACCTATTGTGGACTTAGATTTTGCAAAGAAAGTGAAAACATGACATTAGTGTTTTCTTTAGCCATAAAGCGAGAAGTGAACAAAAAGGGTAAAACCAGTGTACTGCAGGTTGACATGAGATTAAGGATAAAAATAATGACATACAGACAAATATTAAAAGATGACAATGGAATCAAGTAAGAAAAGTGAAGATAGAATAATGGAAACAGCAATATACAGCATGGAAAAAATGTCTAGATTGCTCAGGGTAACAAAAGCAGGGGCTGAAAGATGAACATGTGAAACCACAGGTATAAATACCTAAACACCACAGAACAGGGAAAAAAAATTTAAACACCACCACCTTTTTGTGTGACTATGCATTTATTCCAGAAATTGTTGCTCAAATTTTTCAGTGACTTGGTTATTTTTCTCTAGTGTTACACTTTGTACCAGAGAAGTGATCCACATCATGCAATAAAAGCATTTCATATTCATACGATATCATAAAACTGTAATACTGGAAGTCTTTGGAGTATTAGGCATATAACTTTTCTTACAAGATACTGAGAAGCCAATTAAAATAAATATTTCTAATGATTCCCTGTTGGGATCACCCTGCATGGCTCGA
>NW_010545434.1:0-17715 GCF_000687285.1 Phaethon lepturus
ATTATTGGATAATTATTAAAATAATTATTGGATATTAACTGTGGAAAGACTCCAAGAGACTACACATAGTTAAAATACTTAATATGCATATGCTTTCTAATCTGGCAGGGAAAAGTGTGACAATATTCCATTACTGTATAAAGTTAGTAAGATGTATAAAGATATTTTAAAACAAAACACTTAAGCATGAAATGAGCTCTCCAACATTTGATGTTTTTCGACTAGCTCTTTTAAAAAAAAACCTAACCAAAACAACCCCCCCGAACCAAAACAAACAAACAACCTACATGTTTAAACCACATTCTACTGGTTAGGTGAAAGAATTCCTGAGCTAGACTTTGCTGACATTTGCTTTTTTGAAAACATTCTGCCTATAGTGATCTCTTCCAGTATTAAAATATATGAGCCATACCATTTTATATATCCTACAGAGAATTCTAGGGGACAATCTGGGGAAAACTTAAAAACAGTGACAATAATAAAAAACTGATTTGCATTTCCAACCCCCCCATTCTTTTTTTAACAATTCAATTTTATTATTTTATACCAAATCTAGGCTCCCTTTCTCACAAAAGGTAGTCCAGATGATCTTTAGAGGTCCCTTCCAACCTGGGCTATTTCATGTTTCTATGATTCTAAAAGGCATTGCAATGATTTTGTAGTTCACCAGGACCTGAAAGTCAATTATTAATTCAGATGTATGGGCTTGCAGAAATGCTGGCAGTCTGACCTTCAGCTCAGTACAAATGTTGATGTGTGAAGCGTTGCTTGTCGCTGTACATTAAACAAACAAACAAAACACACACACAAAAAACCTACCCCCAAGCCAAACAAAAACCACCAATAAACCTGGACTGGCTGATCTTCCCAAGAACTGATTTATTTTTCTTGCAAAAAAAAAAGACAGCCAATTTATATTTTCCATTTTCCAAATATGCCATAAGCTGCAGCATACCTATACAGTGCATTCTTGCATGCTTTGTTCTATTGTCCCAGAACCTTTTCCATATCATGGGCTCCTGCTTTTGGCAGTGCAGGTGCTTATAATTTCTTACAAACATTGGCTGTTTCAGAACACTGCTTTTCTGGAATAATGCTGTCATTATTTAATAGCTTTCTTTTCAATGTGCTTGTGAGCTGATTATCAGAGACTCCAGGCATAGTACTGAACATGAATGTGCTGTAGTACCCTCAGCGATCCTGCATATGTATGTGCCTAAAAATTTCCTAGAGACCCTGAAAGTTACACAACTTTTAATGAATGTGTATTGTTTGGTAATATATTTTGAAATAAGTAGAAAATGCTTAATCTTTGTCCTCCAGGTCTTGCCTTGAGATTTCTATAGGATTATTACTCATTTGCAAAACAGTTATCAGATGAACACATCTAAAACTCAAAGAGAGTCTGTTTTCTGGAATGGCACCTTTTGAGACTTTATCAGTAAAAATATAAATATTTAGTGCTGGGGGAGGGGATGTTGTTGTTATATGAGAAGCAAATAACTTTGTCCCCGCAATCTGTAATTATATTTTTTTGCATTCATACCTGAATTAAATTGAATTATATGAAAAAATAGCTTTTCATGAACATTGAAAAGATTACCAAATCCTATGGAACAAGTATCTTTCTTAGTTGATTAGATGGTTGATTGCAGTTGGCCCTCAAACTCATATCTAAATATCACAAAGGAATTTATTAGTGAACAATTCTACATACACCGTTACTTTATTGCTTTAATTATATTAATTATATTTGGCATTCATGGTTAGCTTTACTTCTTTAAAATGCTTTCAAAACAATAATTAAATGTAAATCTAGAGTCTTCATCACCTGACTGGGCTGTTTGTTCACCTAAACTGCACACGAACAAGTAAGGACATATCCTTAAGCCTTACTTAAAAAAATGCCTCAAATATTATGAGATTTTTTTACATAGACTTTTAAAAAATCTTCTGTTTTGATATATTTTATAATGAGTATTTGCATGATCATGATTGGTTTTTAGATGTGGTTGGATACCATCTGGTTTCAATACTGCTTCTAACTTCATAGCTAAAACATCAACATTTAAGGCATACCAGATCTTATGGCAGCTTTAGGTTACTATGCCCAAATGCAGTGTTTGACTAAGCACTATTTGTGATAACAGTAATTGACTTCACCTTCAGGATGCATAAAATGTCAGTGTTAGAATGAACCTCAGGCCTCACGTTCTGATCTGAAGGCAATAAACCCTTGTCATATTGTACCTGTACTTTTGATGAGACTGTTAATGGGAATTATGTTTAATTCCACTGGTCACATGACTCTGTGATTATTGTCTACAGCCGGACATTTTAAGTGCATTGTTCCTTATCGTTTGTCAAAGCTTTCCACCATTGTACTGCTCTTCAGTTACAACTTTGGCATCCCGTAAAACTTGAAATCTTAACAATTTAATTGATCCAAAACAAGAGGTGCCTAGAAACACATCATGTAAATAATGTGTATATTTTGGTTCGTAAAAAACAAATCTTGAATGCAGTTACAGTAAAAGGTTTGAAACTAAATGTATGGGTTTGTATTGCAACCTCCATTATCTCTCTTTCAGGACAGACAGCAGTCTTTTCATTGTTATAAAAAAGGAGGGCCTGTTTAAATACTTCATCTGGGTCAGTGTTATAGTATTCCATAAATAACATTTAAAACATCAGAATAAATTTAGACCACATGAAGAAGCTTGCTCCCATAAAACTTCCCTGTCAACACTTATTTAAATAAATTTTATCAGTCTTCAAACTGAAATCAGTTTGAGGTGTCTAGAATTAACTGCATGGGTAACATAAATAATGGGTAATATAACCACCTGTCATAGGACCTTCCCTGTATATTCATGTGAGATCCCAGTTCCATGACTACTTTTTAAAAATAAAGAATTGCCATTCTATTCAGTCTTGAGCTCTGTCAAGAAATACATTGAGAACTGATAATTTTAAAATATTTTCTATAATTATTTCCATGTATTTTTTCATGTGAAAATCTTGATGATTGCACATTAATGTTTTAGTTATTAGTGAGAATCTCTTTATTTCCTACCACATTCAAACATATCTGTTCTGTTTTTCATATTGCATATACCTTCATTAGAAAATTCACGAAGGGTCATGAAATGATCTTCCATGAGACATTTCATGGTTTTAAAAATAGTACAGTCTGATGGTTGATTGCAGTTGGCCCTCAAACTCATATATAAATATCACAAAGGAATTTATTAGTGAACAATTCTACATACACCGTTACTTTATTGCTTTAATTATATTAATTATATTTGGCATTCATGGTTAGCTTTACTTCTTTAAAATGCTTTCAAAACAATAATTAATCTTTGCAAAATCATGTAAGTTAGACCTAAAAGATTGAAAATGTTTTATGCAGGAGTGATTTCTTTGTGTGGCACAAATCAAGTATTGTACATTACTACAGTGAAACCATTTTACATTGAAAACTTTCTGGTCATCCTTTTTGATAGAGCTGATTTTTTTTTGTAAAACTGTTTATTAATGTTTCTTTAAGGAGTATAATATTTCTTTATGTGTGTAAGACATCTGTGTACTGTTGAAAAATTAACATGGAGAAATATATAAAGACTGAATGGAAAACACTGTAACTAAGAGATTCAGAAGATATTCATAAGTTTCTGAAACATCAGAGAATAAAATGTGTAAGAATAGTTCAACCAGTGGAAGCATTATGACACAGTGCTTCAATGCACTTCAATTTCTGCCTGTTACCTTTTAATAAATTTATGTAAAATTATCTGAAAGATGCTTTGATTCTATAAGGATGAGCTGCACTAGTTTCTGCAAGTTAAAATTTTAAACATTCTGAATTAATTAGAGAAAACCTACATGCCACTATTTCCTGTTACTTGATTTAACATAAAAAATTGTATTTGGGTCTCCTGACACTGAAGCAAAAATACTTTTCTGTGTAATAATTTTATGTATGTCTATTACTGTGCATCTCCTCTCAGTTTAGAACTTTTCTTCTTCAACTGATGAATGTAACTTTACTTCTCGCCAGCTGTGAAAAATGTGAATTTTATTCTGTATGTTTATTCTATAAATGCATGAATAGTTATTGTTACAATAGTTACTGCAAAATATGTTGGAAAATTTCCTGTGAACTTTATTGCTCGTATATCTACAGATGTTTTCAGGGTTTCTTTTTCAAATTTTGTTCTATATGAGAAATAAAATACAACTAGGTTCAGTTATCAGCTCTCTAAAGGATGAGCAAAAAGAGGTACTTCCTAGTGAAATAATGGAGCTGGGAGTTTCATATCGGTTTCTGAATATTGTCTTCTAAGCACTATACTGAGAGGAGGAGCAGGTGATCTGGGATTTAGGCAGCATTGTCTTTCATACAGATGTCATGGTTTCTGCTCAGATAGGCCATTACTTACACTTGTAATGTACAGCAGCCACTTCCTTCTTCAAGTAGCAACTGGCAATTTTATGTTGGGTATGATTTCTGCACTAATTTAATCTGGCAATGTCCCAATTTAAAAAAAAAATCTGGGTTTCAGTGTTACAAGCAAAGTGTGTCTTAGTCAAAACTATGAGTAGATATACAGAATATGGAAAACAAAGTGTTGGGGCTTTTTTTGTACCATGGTTTGTTTTTTCTTCTTTAATTCATTAATGATCTCTCATGAGCAAAAGAAAAAGGCAAAATGAAGCTAGATGTGATGGAAAAAGCAAACTACAGAAAGGAACTGTATAGAAAAAAAAAAAGGTCAGAAACTGCCTGATTTTTCAAGTGTTAAGCTTTCCAAATTCCTATTCATTCAGTGGAGCTGCTCTATGTCCAGAACTCTAGAGGACAAACTCAGATGTTCAAATCTTAATTTAGGAAATTCTGTTATTGTCTTAGTTTTGAAAAATATTGATTTGCACTTGAATTTTTCTCTTGGAAAATCAGAGCTTACTTTAAAAAAAAAAAAAATCAGAGCTTACTCTTTTTTAAAAAGAGAGTATTGCATCATACCCCTTCACATGATCAAACAACAACCAAAAAAAAAAAATCTAAAGACACCAATTAGTCAAAGTTTTACCTTTTAGAGTTTAAACATTCATTTAAATGAGTGTTTAGAACTGTTTTTCCCAGTCTTTTTGCAACCCAACATCACTTGAAAAAATTGGAAATTTTCTGAGCCTTCTTATAAGTAGTAAACTAGTGTTCCTCATAACAAAGATCCATAAAGTAATATAGAAGGGTTTTGGTTAACCTGTGTCAAATGCAAGATGAATCATTTCATTACCAAGAAATTCATGCATTCTTTCCTCAACAGAATATTTACTAGAGAGTGAGAGTCTTCTGGGTGAAGTGGCAGTAAAGTACAATAATAAACAGTAGAAAATGGTCCAGCAACCAGTTTCTGTTCAGTCCAGTATTGGAACAAGTTAATATCTGACAAAAGACACTAATACGTGTCACTGTGAGAAGATAAAAGGTACTCAGATGCTGGCATCAGGCTTTATTTGTAATGATACACTGCATTTTGATAACAGGTTTATTTTTTTTTAGTTGGCAGCCTAAACCAGTATTTTGTGAAGTCATTCAGCAGCTTTTCAGTTTTAGCTTAGTATTGCAATAGGAAGCTATAAGTCATATTTATTTTACTTCTACCTTTAGCACTTAAGGTGCTAAAGATAATTTCCACAATGAGTTATCTGCCTATCCATAGAAGAAATACCTTGGGCACAGACCAGTGTTTCATTATTTCAAAATGCAAATCATGAGGGCAGTAAGAAATTATGTGTATAGCTTTACTATGATTCTGCAGGGAGTAGTGAGATAGTTCTGCCCCCAGTTACTTACATTAACTGAGGGAGAATATTTGAGAATGTAAACATCTGAAGGCTGCTTATCCTTCTTTAAGAACAATGTCATTTACTAAAAATATCAGTATGTGGTCTATGATTACTAATAAACATCTGTTCTGTTTCTTTGTACACACAAGCTTTCAAGGTATAGAGTGAAAAAATTAGAATCTCCTCAGAAGACTCCAGGAAATGCATGTTATGGAGATGACTTTCTAAGGAAAAAATATTTGGGATTTATACAGACAGATATTTTTGTTTCATTTAATTATCTCAAATTTCCTGCATAATTTTGAAAATAGGGAATATCAGCAAAAAAGACTTTGAAAGCATGCTCTCTTTCTCCTTTATCTAATTTATCCCATGTGCAACTTTTTTGGATAATTTCATATGAAGGCAGACACAAGTAAGAGCTTTTAAAACTTGTTTTTAGCGGTACTATGGCTATATATCAGACTACCAGGAAATAATAGTATTCTAGCAACTTTAGTTAAAAGAAGAAATCTGGAAAATGAATCTTTAGGGAAAAATAACTTTCAAATGTATCCATTTTCTTGATTAATCTTTCCAGTAATCTCTCTTGGCTTTTGTATACACTGCGCTTGATAGTTATTACTGAGGCATTGCAAATAGTCTATTCCAATATACATAGTTTTGGATAAATAGCCAGGGCAGTGCCATCATTATGGCTTCGGCATAGCATGCCAAATAAGCGTTTTGTACTTCAAACAGTGCTGCTGTGGCTTTCCATGGTGCTAAAGAGTTTCCATGTTTCTCATGGGCTATGTTGGCAAAACAAAGTAAGAACAAACTATGTCACAACAGCTTTCCAAATCTCCCAAGTGTTAGTAGCTAGTGATCAGAAGGCTTCATTTAGAGACCTAATCTTGTAACTGGACCTATAGTTGCCTGCCTTTGTACCAGTTATGTGGTCCTGTTTTCAGTAATCAAATATCACAAAAAGTTCTAATTTGTTCATTTTTAATGTCACAGAGGTGACTTATGTTTGCAGGAATATTTTAATAGAGCTGGAAAGTAAGTTCTCACTTTCCCTGACTAGACCTAATAGATAGTGCCACACCTTGCTATCAATCCTCAGGGATAATGGAGAACTAGGCATAGATTCAACTGACCCTGCAAAAACATCAAATATATCTATAAGTTCCATTGTGTCTCACTGTCTCATCTTGCTTAAATAATTTGCCAAATGGAAGGAATTCTCAGAATAACATTTCAGTAGCCTGACAGGAGACCAGTCTGTAGTAGAGCTGTCTAAAGTACCTAAAGTTGTTGCCTGTCTCAGAGCTATCCAATTTAGGAGTCTTTTCTTCAAAACTTTGGAATAATATAGGAAAAAAGGCGTGTTTTCATTTTGTGTGCTTCGTAAAAGCTGATCCTCCAGTTTCGAAGCACTACGCTTTTCACAGTCTGAGGTACGTTGTGGGGGAAGACTTCCATTTCTCACATTATATATATTTGAAGAAATAATCAGTGAAGCTTCCCAGGGCTTCTCTGTGCACACACTGCTAGTGGTTAACACCGTGGATGCGTTGCGCTACTCAGCATTTTCAGTGATGTAAATGCGGTAGGATTTGGACTTCAGTCTTTAGAAAAAGCTGCTATAAACTCATGCAAATTTGTACGTCAATCTGCAAACCAGAGAGGTTTGCTACTTAGACGAGTACAACAAAGAGCAAACATGTGGCAATCTAAGTAATAAATTAAAAAGAAACCAAGAACAGCTTTGTATACAGTGAATATTGGCCCATATTCATTTAATAAATCTCATTAAGTACTTTATAATCAGCTTATTACTCTGCTTCTGTTAAGAACATTTTAGTCCACTTCTCTATGTAATGAATAATAATTTCCCACTGTTTTCTACTTAATTTAGGACTGTCAACCATTTGAGATAAAGATCTTGTCTCTTTTATGTTTCTTAGTTACCCTAAACATCTGTGGTTCTATGCTGCTCTAAAACACTATGTACTTATCGCTGCGTACTTGTCCATACACATTCCAGTTACATATGCACAAACAAAAAAAACTTTCATCCAGCAGTATATATTAAAGAAACATCTGTATACTCTTCCTGGGACAGTGAGAATCTCTTAATAATATAAAAGGTGTAGTTTTTTCCTACCATCTGTAGCTGGGAGACAGAACTGTTATCTGAATTAACTTTCATTTGGGAACTCTGCAAGTTAAATTATGTGGTTTCCTTAAATTCTGAGAAAACAGAAGTTTAGGGTTGTGATTCTTAACCACTTTTTACTTAAGAAGCAGACACTGGCTGCAATGCCTTTTCAATGATGAGTTTTAGTTACTGTACTCTAAGTCACAAATATGTGTTTTTTTAGAATACAAGTCATCACTTAATGCTAGAAATTGCTGGAGAGGAATATACAATTACACATTCCCATTTTGTGCACATCTGACCAAACAAAAAAGGTATTTGTGTAAAAAAGGCAATTACCATGATAATTCCTGTCCTACTAAATAACATAATATTATTCATAAGAACATGTGTGTAAAGGTAGGAGGACAGCATTGTGCAATTTGTTCATGTGCATTGTGTATGTGCCCTTCACACTCCTGGGGGTTGGTGGACTGGTTCTAAAGGCATCTGTAAAAGGCAGTTAGAAAATAACGTCAATGTCAGTTTGCAGAAATTAGCACTATGGGATCTTCACATCCGCTGGTAGAGGAAGGGGAACTACAGTTCTATGCATTGAAAAAAAGTAATACTGAAAATGAAAAAGGATGTATTGTATAGATGCAAAAGAATTGTTTTGGGTGAATGTTACCTGGTAGAAAGGGCTTTTTCTGCAAGAATGCTTGTGTTTGGATAGAAACATCCCAAATGTATTAAAAAAAATAGTGCCAGGATTTGTGATATCATGAGAACTTTTAAACTTCACATGCTTGTGTTGCAAAAACAAAAATCTAGTGGCAGCATAGACTTGTGCTATAGGGTTGGTTTTGGAATTACAGGAAATGGAGGAATATCTTACTTTGTCTTAGTTTTAATTAGGAAAATTATTTTAAGCATCAGGACAGGCATGGTAGCTAATAGGAACAAAGGTATGTAAATCTAAATTGCTGCAATAGATATGGAAGGAAACTTCAGGCATTAACACTCTTAAGCCATGGGGACTGGATGATCATTGTTCAAGAACTTTGAAAGAACAAGTACAGGAAATTTCAATCTTATAGTAGGGATTTTTAACAAGATTATAAAACCAGGAATAATATAGTAAATGTATTACTTGTATTTAGAGAGACTGGAAGTGACCTGTCTGTACCACTGCCTTTTTCTTAAAAAAAAAAAAAAAAAAAAAAAAGTTTTGAAGATCAGAATACCTAGACATCAAGAAAAATAGAAAGTGAGATAAAATCATATTTGCCCACTAAATTAAGTTGCTCTCAGCAATCTTAATACTATTGTCCAGACAAAGTACTCATATAAAGTACTCTACATGGACTGATGTAGACAATCTTTGTTACAATGTAATTTGGGAAATTACTATTTAAAATTGAAAACATGGGTATCAGTAAAAGAATTTTAAGGCAGATGAGTAGCTAGTAACAGAAGATGAAGAAGGACTGTCAGAAGGTAAGTATTATTTTCCAAGTAAAATGCTACTAGAGTTCTAGGATTTCACTTAGTAATTTTATTCATGGTTTTTTTAAAAACAGTAGGCTGTAGGAGTGCAATAGTGACACTTTCATATGACTCAGTGTTAGGAAATTATCAGTATAGACAATAATCAGGTAACAGGATCTTGGAGTAATTCAGTAGGAGGGAATGTAATGCTTAGAAGTTTTAAGTCCTGAAACTTTTTGAAACAATGAAATAAAATAGAAAGTCTGTTGATGACAGTAAGGATAGGCTGACCACAAGGGAAAGACAAGTTCAGTGACTGAACACTACTTATATTACTTTTGTAATTACTAACTCTTTTTATGATGTAATCTCAATATTGAAACAATTTGATTTTACAGGCCCTGAAGGTTTTGACGTGATACATTTATTGATGACTAAGTTACAAACAGACAGAAATTCTTTACTCATAAATAAAATTATAACAAACTAAAATAAGGCAAATCAGGGCAAGTAAAATGTTTTCATTCATTAGTGTACGTTACCTCTCAAATATCTGACTTCATATTCTGATTTCAGAAAGAAATTACACTAATGTGGTCCAGGATTTTTTCTCAGAAAAGCTATATCAAAATTTCTAATTTTGCAGAAAGCTGGAGGATCTAGATTGTTTAATATGAAAATATGTTATTACAAAATTCATTAAGGTGTCTGTAGAAGTTTTAGAAATCCTCACGTAGAAATTAGTCTAAATTTCCTCTTATTTCAATTCTTAAAAACAAAAGAATTACACTATGTCTTGTTCCCATCTCAAAAGCAACAAGAAATATTTTCCATGAATGAGCAGCTCCAGACAAAACAGAAATCTGCTCATTAAAGATTCTGATAGGTTGATCTACAACTTAAAGCTTTATCAAGTTTTTATAAGATCGTTAAGAAGATGATTTAAATGTTCTGAACCATATTAGAAATCATAAATTGAAATTTAGTTGACTGAACTGTGTATTTGAGGACATCAGAAAAGTGTGCTTGATAGAAAAATAAGGTATGTTAGGAGAAATGCCATTTTGGGAAAAAATGTTTCAAAGCATTGTCCCTTATTTTTCATATGTCCCATTCTACCACTTCCCCTTCCTTATCCAAGAAAAAATGTCACCAAGACAGGCAAATGTCAAAAAAAAGTATATCTGAGTAAGGTTCCATAAGAAATGTTGATGAAAGGTCCTTTTTCTCTGTCTCCTTTTGTAAATAATTTCTGCATTGTTCAGTTTAGGCAGTGATCAATCCTTTTACAAAATATAGTTGTGTTCAGAATACGTATAATGTTTGGCAATATGGAAAGGAACCATCTTCACTAAGCTAATATGCAAATTAGTAGCAAGTGAAATGCAAACATTACCAGATGTAGGGAGGAAAAAGGGGTTTTTTTTGATACCATGCAAAACTCCAAACATGTTGTAGGCTACCTTTTCTCCACAACCCAGTAGAGAAGGTAAAGCTGATATGAATGGAGTACAGCTGAGTAGCTGAGTTTCCAGTGTGCATAGTAAAGGCATACTTTGCGATTTAAAAAAAAAAAAAAAAGTTATTTCCAGTGAATACTTTTGCCCTTTCATGTTGATATGCTTCAGCTTCTGAAAAGGATGTTTCCTCATGTAAGATTCTCAGCTACTTTTGAATACTTACGTCAACATCACCTTATAAAGGAAAGAGTAGAAGTCTTTCCAGAAGTCATCAATACTTTTTTTTTCAATTACCCTAAGTATGGGCTAGTAGCAAGAACCATTCTGTTAATTCCATGTTGTGACCTCATATTATCATCTTCAACACATTATTCGTGTACCCAGGTTTGGTAAAAAAGAACTGAAAACAGAAACCAATTTTATCAGTAAGTTTGTGAGCAAAATAAGAATATAAGAATATTTTATCATCGCTTAAGTTGAAGACAATACTTACACAAATAGAATTATCTTAAATCATATGCTTTTCTTCACTTTAAGCTTCCTCCAGAATGAATATAGTATTGTATCAAGCTACAGTAACTCATATTCACTGGAATAGATTGAATTTCTCTGTTTTTTTTCAAAGTCTGAACAAATAAAATTTCATTCCAACTTGTCATCTTAGATTCCAAGTGCTCTGAACTACGTTCTTTTTGAAAGAGTACGACTGAAAATAATACACAATAATCTCCATATTATAGAATAGGTCATGACTGTTCACTGGAAGTGTATTTAATCTGGCTTCAGTTTGTTATCACTGAAACCTGTCATTTTTTTCTCAATGTTTCAGTTTTACAGTTGTGAAAACAGACAATTGGTTTTCTTAAACAGCTTCTGCCAAACTAGGAGATAGGTTGCTGTGCAGGACAGTTATTTTTCTTCAGGCATCACCAATTGGTAGTATCAAGGAGAGCAGGACAACTTCTCTTCAAATGAGCCAGAAAGGTAGTTTAGTCTCCCTGAGATGTACTGACATTCTTTTCCACACCACCCCATCTATTCCAGTTTAAATCTATGCAACTTTAAGGATCTTTTTATATTAAGTATACAAAACAAATGGCACAACAAAACTATAGCAAGAACTGACGTCTACCAAGTGAGGTGAGGAACAATAATTCTTTTTGACAAAACTGAGCAGATCTTACACTTTAGAATGAGATTACCTGAAACCATCTGTTGCTCTAATTGAGGGGGAAAAGGAGAAAGACAGAACAAGCTAAGAAGTTAATAGAAGACACATAAAATATTAATTTTTCAAAGTTCTTGACATGAGCATTCTTTACACTTCGAAAAGTGCTGGGGCTTGCATGGAGAAGTTCTGCTCAAATTACATTTAGAGTTGAGCACATCATTTTCAGAACAAAAATATACTTGCTAACTAACCTCTTCTTCTTCTTAAGGCATAGCCACAAACTCTGAGCAGCATTACCTTATTCCTGATTGTTGTTCAAAAATGAACTATACGTTTTTTGAAGTTTCCTCTTTTAGTACTAATTTCAATGAGATAATTATGGCTCTAAGCTCTCAAGCCCTTGTGGGCAAGCTATGCGGAGTGGGTTACAGCCACACTGCATAGCACTCATTTAGGCTTTCTCTGGGTACAGAAAAATAATTTTTCTCTGGCATTTATCAGTTCAAAGTGTCTGAAATCATGTGAGGCTCAGTCAGAGCCCACTGGAACGGTGTTTCTACAGCATGACACTAAAATGCATGTGGCTTTGCTTATGATTCATCATGAAGACATCTGAGGGTGGAAGGCCTGTAGGGATGCAACAAGGCTGTACAGAAAGAATAGACACAAATAAACCTACTGTTATCTGGACTGCTTGCAGCAAAGTGCTTCTGAAGTTGCACAGGTTTTCCTCTCCAAAGGAATAATTTACTTACTATGGAAGGGGATCCAACAGTGACCTAATTTCCATGCAGGGATGGTAGAGGAAGCATACAGGACAAAAAGCTAAGTTACTTGGCTTGACAGACACTCATATAACACCTGTCTGTGAGTAAAGCAGTCTAAAATATGGTAAGGAGCTTATCGGGCTTATCTGCTCACTCTGTTGAGGATTCTGATGGCATGAATTTGTGCCTCTACTTTCTGTGCTATTATTATTGAAGATAACTTCTGTGGACCTAAAAAGTTGTATGACTAAACACCTATCACTTGAATGATTTCCTTTTACTGTGTGCAGTGGGGTGCATTTCTTACCGCTTCGTTAATCTAAGTTCATTTTTAATCTCTATGGTTTCCATGTATAATTTGTAAATAATGAAGGCATCCTAACACTCAAATCATAGAAATGAATCCCAAGTATTGGTAACTGTCACATCCATACATCATATTTTCATAATATTGCATATTAATCAATATTAACATTTACGTGACTGTTAATTTTTATTCAGTTCTTTCCTTCTGTTTTAATCAATTTAGTGTTTTTTTTAAAATGCATGCAAAAATGGCATGTTTTTTTTTTTTTTTAATTAATTTTTATTTCAACCTTTTTCCTGAAGGTTGAAATTACCTGCCTGCACAATATTTATGTTGGCAACATGATTCTTGGATTAACCAATATCATATACCTCAGACTTGATCTCACTGAACCCTCCTTGTCACCGACAGCATATTTCAGGCTCCACAATCATTCCTTTCTTGGAGAACATTTTAAGACTTTTTATACAATTACCAAGCTTGATAAGATCTTTTGTGGATGCTTGCCTGGAATTGACTGGTTGGAGTCACCAGCTCATCTTGCATACTGTCTCAAAAAAGCTACCATTGGTCATTCTAAGTATTTAGCAGTGACACCGATGAAATTCCGTGTACTCTTATAAGGAGCTGGCTTCTCAGCGTTTCTTTAAGCATTAGTGTTACCTTCCCACATACATGTTTTGCCCGGTATGTTATTGTATTGTCACCAAAATATTTCATTCAATTACTTTTTTTTCCCCCCTTTTTGTAAAAGTCAAAAGATTAAATAAGTTAAACTGATATCTTCAGAAAATTTGTACTCATTCTTAACATGCAAATGGTAGTTCTATATGCCCATGGTGCAGGTTGTTTCTCATGACCTGCATGGTTTGTATTATATATTTTCATTGGTTTTGTTGATTGTTATATTAAAAATCTGACACTGGTAGAACAGCAGTTCTTACCTCTCTAAGCACTGTCATCATTTAGCAGGGCCTGTAGTGCTAAAACAAGGGATAATGATTTTAAACTAAAGGAGGGTAGATTCAGACTAGGTCTAAGGAAGACATTTTTCACAACAACAAGGGTGACACACTGGCACAGGTTGCCCAGAGAAGTGGTGGATGCCGCATCCCTGGAAACGTTCAAGGACAGGATGAACAACCTGATCTAGTCAAAGCTGTCCCTGCTCATTGCAGGAGAGTTGGACTGGATGGCCTTTAAAGGTCCCTTCCAACGCAAACTATTCTACGATTCTATGGTCATGACTAGAAATGCCACAAGTAAACTCTGCCTCTGGTGTCTGCTAGTGCACATGCAGCTATGAGAAGAGGCAAAGAAAATACTCTATAGGACTTCAGTTTAACAGACACAGACCTTAGTCAATTCTTGAGTGAATTTTCTGATAATACTAGCAATTGAAAAGCTGAGTGCTGTGGGAGGAATACTATGTGGAAATTAAGAATTGGAGATGCAAATAATCCTTTCTTCAGTTCTCCTACTCCCAAAGAACAGAAGGGAAAGGTGTTTGCAATTTTTGCACTGTTAATAGGCTGATTAAAAACAAGGTTTATAGGACATACTGTTCACTCCTCCCTGTTTAGATGTATCATCGCCCTGTCAGAAACGTAAGATTCCCAAGACCAGCAAGAGAGAGAAGGAGGATAGATCCTCACTTTTCAGTCCAAGGTGACTATTTATTTGGAAGTGAGAAGTGCTTCCAGATAATCTGGTTCCTGCTACAAACATAATTTGTCCATTACCTAATTAATTTTAGTGGAAAATTCTCAAGGAGACGTTGTAGAAGGGACTGGAATCTGGGATTCCTCCACCTGAGGGAAGAGCCATTATCATTTGCAGATTCCTGTTTGTGTCTCTGTCTTTCTCCCTCTAGCTTCTTTATGCCTAGCCTAGATTCTGCACAAATGGGGAAGATGCACTACACCTTCCTATAGCCTAAATTCTAATGGTCAGAGCACTGTCCTGCCAGCAGAACCAAGGAATCAAAGCAAAATCTGCTTTGAATTGATTTTTTCTTTTTTGACTTTTTTTTTCTTGAACTGAAATTGTGCTTGAACTATTTTTTCAAAGAACTTGGTGAACCTGATTTGGAACTGACATACCAAAATTCTTACCCCATCAGAAAAAGTGATGCCACCTAAGTTAATGTCACTAAATGCTTTTAGCTGCTGCTTTTTTTTTTTCAAGGTGAACTGATTAGCAAACTGTTACAGGCTTGAACTGGAAGAATTTCACAAGTCAGCCTATACTGGAAATACAACAAAAATTCTTTACTGGTTAAAGTCTCTGGCCTTAATTTACTGCTCTCTGGAAAGCCCATATACTGTGTATTTCACTTTGTTGGTGAATTCTTTAACTGGTTTTTAATGCTGTATAGTCACTTTATATACACCCACTCTCCTTCTGCAACTCTGCTTCTGAATGAAATTAGTTGAGTCAATGGGTGCTATGCTGGAGAAAAACAGATAATTGTTACAGCTTCCAATACATGGTCACCAAGAACAAGAACAGATATCCATGGCATACTGTGTAACATTGGCCAGCAGGATGAAGGCTGTGTCTGTCTCCCTGCAGTCAGCACTGGTGAGGCCGCACCTCGAATCCTGTGTTCAGTTTTCGGCCCCTCGCTACAAGAAAGTAACTGAGGTCCTGGAGCGTGTCCAAGGAAGGAGAATGAAGCCAGTGAAGGGTCTAGAGCACAAGTCCTACGAGGAGCGGCTGAGGGAACTGGGATTGTTTAGCCTGGAGAAAAGGAGGCTCAGGGGAGATCTTATTGCTCTCTATAGCTACCTGAAAAAGGGGGTTGTGGCAAAGTGGGTGTCGATCTCTTCTCATATGGAACAAGCAATGGGGCAGAGGAAATAGCCTCAAGTTGCACCAGGGGAGGTTTAGATTGTATATCCGGAAAAATTTCTTCACACAAAGGGTTACCAGGCATTGGAACAGGCTGCCCAGGGAAGTGGTTGAGTCCCCATCCCTGGAGGTATTTAAAAGATGAGACAATGTGGCATTTGGGGACGGGCTTTAGTGGTGGACTTGGCAGTGCTAGGTTAAAGGTTGGACTTGATGATCTGAAAGGTCTTTTCCAACCTGAACAATTCTATGAGTCTATGAATCTACGAGAATAGACTCATTCGCATTTTTCAAATGTGTTAGATGCCAGGTCAGTGTTGAGAATCTCTTTCTCGAGATAATACAAGGCATTAAGTAAGTCTAGTGTTGAAAATGTCAGTGCCCATGGATGATCGGGCAAGCATGCAGTTACGTAAGTACAATATGAAATAATAATGATCGTGCAGATTTGTGTAGCATTTGGTGTAGTTAATATTTCATAGTAAGTGGATCTAGCCTAGAGAAAGCAATGGACATCTGGATTAGTTAGATGTAATGTTTTTTCATATTGAGATTAATCATACAACCTTGCAGTTTTCACAGTTCTGTTTGTATTCTTTTCAAACGCCTCTGGCATAAATTCCCAAAGTAATTGGGGGTGGTGGTGGTAGTGTTTTTTACATAAAGTATGAACATATATAACGGCTTATAACGGCGTACCTGGTCCTTTAAAAAATTATACGGCATATTTATTGAACATGATTATATACTTTGTTTTGTAACTTCTTAGTGAGAAAAGGCTAATTTTCATTTTCACTGTTTGCAACTCTCAGTGTCTGCTTTCTATCACAGTTCTGTTTAAATGAAAAAAGAAAAGCCAACCATCTGCATGGAGTAGTGGGACATAAACAATACTAGAGCCCCTTTAAATTTTGGCATCTGTTGTGTTTTGGTGTTCCGAGTCTTCAAAGTACAATAACATACAAACGTGTGCAGCAGTACAGGCTCCCTTTTTATTATTGAATTGAAATAAATACTATTTCACTGTCAGCTCATTGTGACATTCAAATACTTCAATATTTTATTCTTCCTCCAGAATGGCATCAGCTGTGCTAGGGCTAATTTGGGGTATTGTAGCATAGAGCTTGTGACAGCAACAGAAATGAGCTTAAGGAAATGGGATCTATAAAAATGTGCAGTGCTGTATCTTATCATGTTACTCCCAAGTCCACCCATACCCTACTCACACAGACTTACTGCGTGTTTTAATGTCGTTGAAGTTGCAGCTGGCTTCCATAGTGCAGGATTTCCTGTCCAAAAGGGCAAGGGGTCGTTTGAAGTTTAGAAAGTCCTAGTGCAACATCAACCATTTAAAAAAAATAACGGCAAGCAAAGGATATATGGCCTGAGCACACCGAAGTATAAACTTGCCTAGATTTACAGCTCAGTAGAGATCAAGAGAGTGAACCTCGCTTCCCACAGGTATCCTTTCCCAGGGATTTTTGCACTTCCGTGCAAAGCTGCCTTTGCTTTCAGTCACCCGAGAGAAATAGCTTGTTTCACGGAAGGCCCTCCCCGCTCCGTTCTTCTTCCCCGCTGCCCCCGTCCTCCCCCTGCGGCCGTCGGCGGGCGAGGCCGGGCAGGACGCGCTGCGTCAGGAGAACCCACCTAGAGGGACCCCTTGACGCCAGCGCAGCCGCCGCCGG
>NW_010545435.1:0-268 GCF_000687285.1 Phaethon lepturus
CGCTGCAGGGGCGAGAGGGAGGAATGAATGAACAGGGACAGCTAGCCAGCCAGCGACGGAGAAAGGCAAGAGACCGCACGGGCGACAGCACGGAGAGGGAGGAATTAAAAGTGAGGGACAGGGAGCTGGGAGAGCAGAGGCGGAGAAAGAAACGGCATCACAACGTGCTACGGGGCCAAGAAGGAAGAAACAAGGACAGGGAGCCAGACAAAGAGAGCCAGGGCAAGAAAAAGCACAAACAGAGAGAGAGGAAAGGAAAAATGGGGAT
>NW_010545435.1:478-1858 GCF_000687285.1 Phaethon lepturus
GTCGCCGACCCTGCGCCGTCAACTGCTGCGGCCCAGCATCTAATGGCAGGCTTACTTTCTATTTTCCAAGGAGAGCACCACAAAAATGTAACTTTCAGGTCATACAAGTGTTTGATCAGGCCATACAAAAAAGGTGACGAAAATTGCCTTGCAGATCTTCGTGAATACATGACAGCAGCAGGAAACTGCTAGACTAAAAACACTCAGCCTTACAAGTCCACAGAAAGACATTAGGTCATGTAAATAATCAGTTACAAAGACGCCGATGCCAACACAGCACCGCAACATGTCACCCGCAGTGGATTTCTTTCTTTCCGGGTTTAAGGAATTCATTCATTTGCGGGGGTTAAATTTGGTGGGGGTTTGTGAAGAAGGAAGTTCTTTAGCTCTGCTTACGTCTTAATTCTGGCATTCCAATGCAAATCATAACAGCTTTGTCTTTCAGTGCGTTAACCCTCAATTTCCACAATTACGTAACCAGCTCCATCCTAGTACTTTCCACTCCCTTTCTAGCACAGGACTGTGCCACCTGTCATACTACGACACATAAGGGATTCTAAAACAATTCCAAGGGCTAATCCCACTAATGGCAGGCTTACTTTCTATTTTCCAAGGAGAGTACCACAAAAATGTAACTTTCAGATCATACAAGTGTTTGATCAGGCTATACAAAAAAGGTAACGAAAATTGCCTTACAGATCTATGTGAATACATGACAGCAGCAGGAAACTGCTAGACTAAAAACACTCAGCCTTACAAGTCCACAGAAAGACATTAGGTCTTGTAAATAATCCGTTACAAAGACGCCGATGCCAACACAGCACCGCAACATGTCACCCGCAGTGGATTTCTTTCTTTCCGGGTTTAAGGAATTCATTCATTTGCGGGGGTTAAATTTGGTGGGGGTTTGTGAAGAAGGAAGTTCTTTAGCTCTGCTTACGTCTTAATTCTGGCATTCCAATGCAAATCATAACAGCTTTGTCTTTCAGTGCGTTAACCCTCAATTTCCACAATTACGTAACCAGCTCCATCCTAGTACTTTCCACTCCCTTTCTAGCACAGGACTGTGCCACCTGTCATAATACGACACATAAGGGATTCTAAAACAATTCCAAGAGCTAATCCAAGTAAACCCAGGATTAAAGTTCTTGTTTTCATATTTCACTTCCAAAATATTTAGAACTTTGACAGAGATGACATCATGTTTTCCTTAAAACAGCTGATTTCAAAATGCTGCACTGGGCAAGAACACCAGAAACAGTTTAAGATGAACGGCCACGCTCCTAAGTAAAACAATAAATCCAGTGCACAGGATCCGCGCAGCCTCTGCTTTGGCCTTTGCTTCTCACCATCCACCACTAAAGCTGCTGCCGCATCCCG
>NW_010545435.1:1912-4497 GCF_000687285.1 Phaethon lepturus
TAAAATAAGAGAAAATGTGCCATTACTCTTTGCAGTTATGATTAATTTACTTCCTGGTTTACAGTCTGGTTATGGAGTAAAGCTGCAGACTTTATATCAAGTGTTTGCCATTCAATATGCCAGACGTATAAAAATGCCCGATAGTAAAGGGGCACAAAGCTAATTCACAACCACCACATGAAGGACAGAAATACAAATAGTAATAATAAAAAAAAGACACTAATTAGCTTCAGTATTTTAGACGGGTAACTATCTCAGCCCCTTGATGGTCAGTCCTGACAAAAAATGCATCTGTTACAACCAAACACACGCATGCCTTCCCTTCTCTCCCTACCACTTGATTTTAGATAAAAATAGCCTTTGAAACCATCAGGTCTGCTCCAGCAACAGAAACCAAAGGTTATTAACTGCTACAGCATGCTGTAATGATCACAGATTTGATGCGTTTTCCTGGAAACAAAGCTGAATGCAGAAACAACTCAAAGACTCAAGCACAGAAAATGAGCTAGGATCCTGGTGTACATGCTGTACAGAAAAGAAAGTTAACTGGAAAGTTCTCATTCTGCAAATGCTTACACATGTATCAATCCATTACTTTAATCCACTAGCTTTGGATACAGTAAAGCCTGCGAGAGTAAACGTCGCGGTCTGCTTGGTAGATTCACCTGTGACTCTGTGCACTGCATACTCAATATTTTCCCTTCCTGTCAAAAGGAATCCGTTTACCAAACGAAGCTCACATCGTCCATGGTCACTTTTATGGGGAAACTAGCATAAAAAAGGATTTTTCCCTAGGGTGGAAGAGGGAAAATGTTGTGTGGCCAAAAGAACAAACCCAGGATTCAAACGCAAGTCCACTCACGCCCTAAGAAGTTAAGACTTCCTCTCCTATAACAATTCCCCACACAGAGCTCTACAGAACGAGAACCTTGTTTTGCTAGTTCTTGGATTTTGCCCACAGTCAGGAAAAACAAAAAAAAAGACTCCTCAAGGTTAACTCACAGAGGCACGTCAGTCTACAGCTGACAAGACACTAGGTGTTTGAGGAGATAGGGGGTGATTAGGAGTTTGGGTTTGGTTTGAATTTTTTTTTAGGTAAAAATAAAGGAAAAAAAAAAAAAAAAAGAAACATAGCAACACAGACACACGTAAAACTTCCCTCAGGTTTGGTTCCTTCCACAGTAGTCATCATGCATTCAAAACGAAGGTGCATCGCTGTGCAAAGCAACGTACCACTTCTCCGCATAATTCTCAGGCGACACAGAAGTTCAAATTCAACGCACAAGTTCTGCAAGGATGCAAAAGGAAACAACACACGCCATCTAGTTTCCTGCCCACTGAGAAACTGGAAAGCAGACCAAAAAAGGCAAGACATACAAAAAAAGATCCATGGCATTAAGAACTCTGTTATCCTGGTAAATATTGGTAACTATTGCTTGGATTTCTTTGTAAAAAGAAACACAAAGGAATTAGACTATGATCAACGAGAACTAAGCCAGCAGGGTAAAAACCCAAACCCACCCAACAGATACACAACTCGAACTCCTCCAAAAGAGCTTCCAACCATCTCTTTCGAAGAAAAATAACAGGGAACATGCAGTTACTGGAGACCTCAATATTGATGTCTTTCTGCGACTCTCTCCACCTACATTTGGGGAGAAGACTATAAAACAAGTTCACAGCGCATGAGGTCCTTTAAACTAAAAATGGATTAAACTTATGAAAAGTGTTTTACTTTCAGAGCTTCACTTTTTCTCTTTGCATTAACAGGACCCCAGAAGCAAGCCTAAAAAACTTGTGGAATTAGTTACATGAATTATGAAAAGAGCCAAATATCTCTCAATTTTAAACCTACCTCAGACAAATGATTCTGCCAGCAACTTTTCCAGACTCTGGGATTACCCTGCTTATTTCCGACGATGGAGGAAGCTACCATGCTTCTATAACCTTCGAAGCTGTTAGCATTTCTGCAAAACACAAAACATTCTTACACACCCTGTATGCAACAGGGAAAATTTTACAGACATTCCTCTGTTGGTACAATGCCATACTTCTCTCAAAACTGGTAACCAAGGAGGGAAGGTTTTGTACACTTTTACCTTTACCTGAACTCTACTGCATAAATAGGAGGTCTTTTTTAAAGTGCTGCAAGCTCCTCTGCATCTTCTGGGCTTGCTCGGCATGGATATACGCCACGTTTTAATCAGGCCTTGCTACCTAGCAATTCCAGACGCTTCCTAGCTCAGAGCTTGACAAACGCACATACTCTGAATACTGCAGATGTCAAGTTTGGTGTGCAGAAGCTTGACTGCTAAAATGAGTCCATTGTGATAGGCCATAATTTGAGCATAAAAGAAGGTGACCAAATCTATTCCGAAAGTACTACAGTTTTTTTACATTGCAAATCAGAAAAGTTTTGGTATTTCCTTCAATGCTCAGCAATTTACAACAAATGATTACGGATGGACCAAAAAAACCCAAAACAATCACCACAAAAAATTCTTTCCTAAGCTTCTTGATGATAACAGAAATCAAAAAAACACAGAGTGCCCTAACAAACCCTGAACTCACAAAGAAAGCAAAGA
>NW_010545435.1:4863-5152 GCF_000687285.1 Phaethon lepturus
CACCCCACACTCACACACCACACATACACTCCCCCACGCACACACCCCACCCCCACACACACTTGCACAACCACACACACACACACACCCCCCCGCTGTGGGCAGGACCAGATGTTTTCCAAACACAGGCAGGCAACCGGGAACACGGAGGATTCACTGGGATTGCTACAACTGCTGAGCTAAGCGAGAAACACCCTTGATCACCATTTCCCCCAGGTGGTTTGTCACTGCAGCACCACTTGCGCTGACTTCGTTCTAAGGTTCTGTAGCGAGTGGTAGGATTGGGTGG
>NW_010545436.1:0-57314 GCF_000687285.1 Phaethon lepturus
GGTTTAGGGAACATGGTGGCGCTGGATTATTATATATTATTACTTGATGATCTTGAAGGTCCTTTCTAACCTTAGTGATTCTGTGATTCTGTGATTCTGTGACTGTAGGTACCAGATATTTTTATCTGTTGTCATTTGCTTTCATAATATTCTCTCAGCTGAGAAGGCCCCAGTGAAATTATATGTTCTTTTAAGATGGGTCACTTAGCTGAAGGAAGGCTGAAAATACCACATAGAGTTTCAGCTGCATATTTTCCAGTGATTACTGTGGGACCTTGTGTTCCTGGGCCTTGGGCAACGCTTTGAAAACGAAGGGGCTATTGCCCAATCTTTATATCTCTGAAAGGAGATAAAATTAGAGCATTTTTTAGAGTAAGCCCTGCAGGTTCACTGAGCAGCTGCCTTCAAAGGAAATTTCCTTGTCTTGATAAACAAGAAAACAGAAGCACCTGGGTTCGGACACATCAGTCTTCTACTTGGGAATACTAGCGTTTGAAAATCAGATGGCTGAAAACAAGAAAGTGTTATCATCAGTGAGGAAATATTATGTATCTGTATGTGCTTTGTCCTGAAGTGATGTTAAGTAGTTCTACTTATATAATCCCATTATCCCAGAGTAAAAACATTGAGGTTTTATGAGTAGCCTTGGACAAAGCATCTTAGCTTACAACTCTGTTTTAGACCATGTTTATGGATGTTCTAAAGACACTAAGCTCTCTGAAAATTACTTTATTTTTTAAAATGCTTTGTGAAATTCTCATTAGCTGGAATAAACTATGCTGTAATCATAATTTATATACAATCCACTTGAAAAGCTTAGCATATGTTGATTTTGTTCAGACAAACCTAGTGTAGGTGGTCTATACCATTCAGCAGAGACTGTAATAAGTGAAGTAAGTGTCAAACCTTTTGCAGGAGCAATTAAATTACAGATAATGTGGACTAATCTAACAAAGTACAGTATATGAGCAGGAGAGCTGAGTCAAGAGAAAGTATATTTTTTGTTTGTTGATTTGCTTTTCTGTCACTCCAAAATTGCTTTTAGTATACATTGTGTTTCTGGACGCAAGGATGTGGTTTTCTATTGTCCATCAACCAAAGGAGGTGAGGTTTATATTTAGACAGGAATTCAAGTAAGGAAAAGAAAAAGTTCCTTTCAAAAATTCAGTCCCTGGGAGTGATTTAACCACTGTCAGTTGGGGTATGAAAGATCGGGTTCTTTTGGGGACAGATCATCTCCATGCAGAATAATAGTCAACTTGTATTTATTTTAAGAGTGTCAATCAGCACCTCTAAGTATTCTTTGCAGGTCATGTTGAGGGTGCTTGGCAAGTCTGAAGCCAGAGACAAATTAAACAAATGGCTTGTTTGCTCATTAGTACATGAACTTGAATATTCCTTTGCTCTTCACATAACCAGCTTTCTGAGTAATGGGTAATTCCTGTTTCTGATTTTATTTATTTAAGGTGTAATTATTACCAGGAACCTAGTGGGAATAGTGGGAATTAGGATAGAAGACCATAGTGAGATTTTAATACATAGATACTCACAGAGAAGTGTCAATGAGCATCTTTCATCTAACAGGAACAGACAAGTCTAACTCAGAAGAAATGAGTCAAGTCTTTTACAATGCAGGCTGATACTGAAAGTCTGCAATGTCCACATCACATTTGCTTTCGTTCCTTTAAGCTGTGATCTGGGAGCTGAAGTGGTACAGCTAGGCAGTTTTAGCACTAAATTCCTCTGAATATACCAAATTAAATGCCCAACAGCTGACATGATGTGGAAAAATCAGCTATAGCCACCTGTAAGCAGTCTTAGAAAACATCACAGACTTTTACTCTTCCTGATCGGGTCACTTAGGAAATACTAAATTGAGCAGGAAGAAAGTATTTTGAGAAGGCATAAGGAGAGTATTTCAGCACTTCCAACAGGAGACCGAAGCCTGTTGTTCGATGTGATCCTCCCAGCTTTATCAGCGTAACGGAATGATGCTGATTTGTATCATCTGAAACATGTCTGGAGGGACTGGAAGATGTCACCTCGCCAACACTCTCTCTCAAAAAAAGAAGAGTGATAACATCTCAGTAAAATTTCTGTGAAAAAAAAACTTGGTTTTTGCCCTCTGTATAGAAAGAACAAAAATGAGGAGTCAAAGCAAGCCAATGGCCACAGTGAATTAATGCTAAAAGCTAACCCCAGCTGACAATTTTTTTTCTCTTTCTCTGTATCACACCCTTTGGTTGGCAGTGAGTTTTCACGCATCCCTGTCTTTAACCTTGAATACTGCAAACTGACCTGGGGATCAGGATTGCTAGTGATTTGCTGACTCGCTGTAGCTTTGGGCAAACCATTGAACTAAAATTTCAAAAGCGCCATGTAAGTCTGGTGCTACCTTAGCCACTGCAGACCCCTCTGACCTTAGGCAGAAGGCACCTGCACTCAGGGATGGGGAGGGAATCTTAACAGCATCTGCTAATGAAGATTTCATGGGTGCTGCTCCTCTGGGTGCAAGGAAAAGCCTCTCCTGCCCTCTGCCCTCCTCCCTCCCCTGGCCCTTACAGCCTTGCTGAAAGTCTTGGATCTGTTTTGTAAAGTAACATCCCCGAGAATGCTTTTAGGTGTCATGATCTGAACAGTGATATCTGGTCTGTCTCTAGCTCACCAGACTTGAGTTAGTTGTCATCTCCCACACCTTGCTGGCACCCTGTTAATGTGATTTCATCTCAAAACATAGGGACAGAAGTGAGAATGAATATAGAAATTATGGCTATAATAAAAGAGAAACAACAATAACAGTGGCAATAACAATAATAATGATAGTAATAGTAGTGTGTCAGAGTCACGCGGTGAATGAATTTACTATATTTAAACCAGCAGAAAATGAATCATCTACTATGTTAGTCAAATATACAGTAACTCTATGTGTAGTTCCCTTTTCTTCTGCCATCCCACTCCCAACACCCACTTTCTCTAAGCCATCCTCCAGCATTTGCTGCCTCCTTCCCCACCTCTTTTTGTGCTCCTTAACACCCAAGCCCAGCTGCCTCAGGCTGGCTGCTCAGCCCAACACCGCGGTGCACAAGCCACCGGTAACCTGCCCTTATCTGAGCAGCCTGTGCCTGCAGGAGTTCAGCAGGGCTCTGGGGAGACTGTCTTCAGGGGCCTAAGGAAACAAAGCACCCATATGATCCTTTAAGCAAGCTTATTTCTTGTGCAGAAGTAGGATATGACTGAGTTGTAAGAAGTAGCCAGCTCTACAACATCTGCAGAAGTTCAGGCTGCCTTAACCTTTAATATATGTGAACCTTACCAATGAGTGAGGGTTGATCTTGTCTACAGGTAACAAGTGGGCAGTGCCAGGACTGTCCTAGTGCCTCTATGTAAAGTTATCTCTGCAGTATTTCAGCAGTGACTTCAAACTGCGGATGAATCATAGAACAAATGTTTCCTTTTCCATAAAAGTTGATTGTTAAATTCCAAGGAACTTTAGTTTTGGGGGGTCTTTTCTAAATTACCTCAGAGCTAATTTATCTCTTCTTGGAGGCTGAACGGCTGAATCAACCCTGCAGTGATTGGGACACAAGCTGTTTTCAGTGCAGGGGTAAGTAAACAGTGTTTTATCAAGAGGTCTGTCTAGCAAATGATTTAATCAAGTGATTGGTACAATGAGTAATAAAGTTATATTCTACCAAAACCTCCTACTGCCTTTATTTGAGTAAGTTAATTTCTTTGCTTAATGCTGAGCATAGGTGAAAGGAAAATAAAAATGTAAAGAAAAGTCCAATATCTAGGAATGTGCAGCTCCAAAAGGGTTATGGTCTTAAACTGGATCAAGCTAATCTCTAGTTTAGAAATTATTATGTTTGCAAACAGTAACATCATGTGCTGGTGACAAATCATCTACATTTTAACCTCTGAACAGAAGGAATGCTGTTAACAGTTACTTAACTTAAGAGGAGAAACAATCCCCTCCCTCCACCCCCATAAACTAAAATGGATTAGGTTCCAATTCTTCAAAGCACTTTAGCACGTGTGTTAACTAGGTATGTGCCTTTGCTTTCCCAGGGAGCGCTCACTTTTCTAAGTGCCCGGGAAGAACGCTTTTGGCCCTCTCTTCCTTTGGCATCTAACAATGCGACATAACTCATTATTTGGTGCTGTGAAGGTAAAGTGTATGGCTGCAATCCAGCAAGCGGCAATGCTAGTCTAAGACCTTGCTGCTGCCACAGGAGAAGGTCTCGCTCCCTCCTCCTTCCCGCTCTGTGCCTTCTTTTGTTGTTCTCCCCTCTCACGAGCCTGTCCCCACTGTTTCATCTCACCCTTTACCTCTTTCCTTGAGCCAATTCAACCAGTTAACTCAAAAGAGAATTATCCAACTTTCTGATTATTTTAGTCCAATTTAAGGAGGTGAATTGACTGATAGTGGCATCTGAAGAGCAAGGTGGTTGGCAAAAGGTGAGTGGCAGTACTGCATAGCCAGGACCACGAGTGGAAAACACATGTGGGAGGAGGTGGGTTCTACGTTTCTGTCAGCAATGAGCTGTTAGACCCATCCACCACATCCTATAGAAGTGGATTGTGCATTATGTTGGGTCTAATTCTCTGCTGTCATGAAATGTATGTAAGTGGTTGCACAAAAAACACATGGAAAAGTGCCAACTAGTTAGCACAGCAATATTTTACTCCCTTTCATTTGGATTCCCTCTGTCTCCCTATACAAGCAATGGAAAATTAGACCAAATATACCAACCATTTTTCTTTTTAAGATAGTGGACTCATTTTGAGAATGTCAGGTGGTTCTTGAAGGGATAAGTAGTTTCAGAAGAGGACTAAAAATAGTAAATATATGAATAAATATCATTGTCAGAGGTGGGTTTTTTAAGTTTGGAAAAAAACCCCCACATCCACATGTTGAAAGTACAACAAATAACTGCAATCCATCAGAAAGAGATAAACACCTCAATAAGCATCTCAAAGGTGTTCACCATCTACGACTATATCCAGCTGGTTCTTCAATATGTTTTTCACCAGTGGAGCTGGGCAGAAAGTAGAATTCAGCCTTGAGTTCTGTTTTGTTTGCTTTGGCTAACTGGAACTGAAGTTCTACTTCTCACTCTCCCCCATTTGCCAAGTTTTCCTGTTGGACTGTAAAACAAATTAATGAATAACTTCTAACTGAAAAAAGGGTCTTGTCTTCACCTTGCCTTTATTAATGAATGGGAATGATGTGAAATATATCAAAACCATGAACAGATTGGCTCATGCATTTTTCTAAAGGCTAAGGTATTGTGACTTGTGAACATCTCTGCACAGCAGATTCCAAAGAATATTTGTTGCACTCTCTACTAGGAGCAACAAGGTTGTATTACAGAAACTGTAGCTTCCTTGATGGTACATGGAAGTTATATGTTGGCGGTGCTAAAGTCTGATTTCAACCTTCTTCACCCTGCAATGGTGTGGCCCTCTTTCTCATAGCATTTGCTTGTCTTCCATGAGGGAGACTTTTCTCAAACTCTGTGGTCATTTCGTTGACATTATTGGACCATATTCAGCTGTTGGCTTACTGCTGAAGGAGAGAGCAAGGGAGCTTCAGCCTGAGCACTCACTGATATGGCACTGTTATGAGATGTCATTGTGACTATATGTTAGTGCCATGGACACTCTTACTATACAAACTTCTTGGTCTTTCATTATGCTATACTTCTTGGCTTACTCTGGCTAGTAAAGGGATCAGAAGGAGTTACACAGATTAGGGCGAGACAAAGAAAGACTGATTAAACATAGTTGTTGTGGTTGATGTTGGAGAAAAATAAGACCCAGTGTATGTTGTTCATTGAATATTATCCTACATGAAATAATGAACTCTTCTATGCATTATCCAAAACATTTTTTACATTCTCTTTTGGACAACATCTTTCTTTCAGTAATTCTTTTAAAGTTTTCTGCCTTGTTTTGGTTCAGTTTCGTGTCCTTGTAAGTGTATCTTCATGTGTAGGGAGAGCAGAGTATCTTACTTGAGCTCTTCAGTTGTTAGAGGAAAATTTTGCTCTGAGCTCGGACCTCAACTGCTTTTTAAATGTGGGTGGGTCTGTAAAGGCCTTTAAAAAATAGTTTGTGTTGTATTTGTAGGGGGTGATTGGGGAAGTAAGGTCTCTGATTTCAAGCTATTCTCTTTGATACATTTCAGTCTGAGATGGAGTGAAACCACCAAGGTTGCATTTACTGTCCTAACATTTAAATATAGATATTGCTGTAGTGCATACTTTAAGAGTGATTTTGAGCTCAATTTTGTTAACATAAAGTCTACAGACTTAAGTGCATGCATGAAGTGTAGTGGAAAAAACCCGAAGGTTCCTAATATGCACTTTGTTTTGACCAAGCACCTACTTTTGACCAAACCATTTCTGCAAATTTTAGATATTTTTGCAATGGTCTTTGACCAGACAGCATGCGAGGAAACTTAATTAATATTCTCTCTGCTTTCCTTGATATATTTTATTTTCCCATTTATTTTTTGGTATTTACTAATTTTAAAAAATATTATGGATTTTTGTGGTGTCTTTTGTCAAGAAAGAGGAAAATGCTTTGTAAATATTATCATACACAACTGGATCAGCTAAAACGATATTTGTTTCTAAAACAAGCTGCAGCAGATGTGTGAAAGGGCACAAAAATACTACTAATCAATTAAAATTTAGTAGTAAATAATACTTTTGAAACTGAGGGAACATTTAATTAGGCATCTTGTAATTACCTGAATTAGAAACTGTCCAGGACACCATGGCTGATATTACATCTGTTATAAAAAAACTCCAAGAGATCTGTTTTTGTCAGAAGTGAACAAGTCTTTGTTTCTTCTTAAGATTCAAATTAATATTTGTCTATGTTTTTAAATCCTGTTCCAACTGCTACTTAACCAGAAACCTGCTGCTTTGAACAAACATCTGAGGATACTTACCTTCTCCCAGGACAAGTGTCCTGAAATGCTGTTAAGTTCTGTCATAGACCAATGTCCTGGCAGCTCTTGTGAAATGCTTTTTAGTTTGGAGGAAGGCTAGAAAATTGTATAATGTGGAAAAAATAGAGAATTTGTTATCTTTGAAATCATAATTTCATAACCATCCTCCTCAGTGTTTTTCTTTCTACCTAGTATGCATGCACTCAAATTCAAATTCAAGAGAGATTGAAAAGGCGCTTTTTTCCCCAGAAAAATCAAAAAGCATGATGTGTAATGACTAGAAACATGTTTCCACTCCTCTCTAGGAGAGAATTCTGCCTTTGTGTACTTCCTACTCTTACCTTTGGCTTTGTCAGCTCTGGAAACTGATTATAAGCACTGGAACAGGTTGCCTGGAGAGGTGGTAGATGCCCCGTCCTTGGAAACATTCCAGGGCAAATTGGATGAGGCTCTGAGCAACCTGATCTAGTTGATGATGTCCCTGCTCACTGCAGGGCCTTCCAACCCAAAGATTCTATGATTCTATAAAATGAAGCCAACGCTACTCTTGACCGTAGGCCTGCATTAGCCACAAGACAGAGTGCATAAAACCCCTGGCTATATCACCAGCCCATGCAGCTGTGATGAGGGAAGATCTCCTTTCAAAACCAAAGACTGTTTTTTTTTTCCAAGGAAATCTTTGCTAATCTCACCAGGCTGGCAAAAAGTCATACCCACCACAGAAAGTCATGTCCCCATAACAAGGAGATGGGTAATCCCATGCAGCTTCTGTCTGGAGTCATGGTGTCAGCATTGTTTTGGGGCAGGCATGTCTTCTTTCATGGGGCTGCCCTGGCTGGCACAGGGATCAATGAAGATGATACTTTGTCCGAGTTGGCTGCTGAAAACCTTTGTTCTCCTGGAAGAAGCCTCATCCCTGCTGGGGATGGAAAGAAAAAAAGAAAAAGGAGACCCCTCAACACATTTTTTGTCTTTTACGTGATGATCAGACAAGCTTGCTGGAAGAGAATGGCCCACTGATTTCCTGATTAATGAAGCAGTTACCCATGGATATGCTCTGCTCATCTCACCATAGACTGGGATGCACAGCACATACCATTTTACCCACTGCTATTTTAAAGCTATGCCAGCTTTTTACAGAAACCTACTCATCCATCTGCCAAAGGTGAAGGTACTAAATTTCTTCTTACTGATGGGTTAACGCATACTTTTCATTATCTGCATTTTCCTTTTATTCATGTTGTGCTCCTCACAAGTAGTTATTGTGGGTAGAATACAGTTGGACTTATTTTATGCAGATGAAATATTGAAACGTACACTGTGAAAAAGTATAGGGGGTTTCATTAGAAATGGCAGACTTGCCGCTAGTAGTGTATGACAGCACCAGGGATTTTGTCCAGTGCTATTTATTTTATCAGGGAAATAATGCAGGGAAAGGTCAAAATGCTCCTTGGCACTTTCACAAAAATGTTCTGTGAATTTCTCTTTTTTGAATTTTCCACCTCTTGCATTCTGTGCGTACTTCTGGGTAGTTAGGTCTGAAAGCTGATGGTCTTTCTCACCCTTACTATTTAGTATTCGGTCCCCTCACAAATGCTTTCATGCTCGGGCTATTAGATCAACTGAAGCTGGTTCTAAGAATTCTCTGTCCACCCTACAATGAACAGTTTGTTTCCATTCAAACTAGTAGAAATAAGTGTCCGAGGACATGGGAAGGTTTTTCACTAGACAAAGCTTTAATTAACTGTTGCATATATATGGACAGGCTTTGGGAGAAAAATACACTTAGACAAGAGGAGCTGTAATAAAAAGGAAAGGAAACAGACTTTGGCTACATGGTATCGCCTGCCTATCTGTAATATGGAAGTTAAAGAAACCTACCTTTAAGCTGAGTTTGCTAATAACTTTGTGTATCTCTCCTAATATCGATTCCATGATCATATTGATGGTAAACTGTCTGCCAGCATTTTCTGCTACTTTATTGCCAAAAACAGGTCAGAACAATTCTCTGATGAAATAAACAAAAATGAAAAATATAATCTTGTAGTTTTTCCTGTAAAAAAGAGAGGTCAGCTACCTCTGTACTAGTAACTGAAACAGGTCAGGCACTGTCCTTCAGTTCTGAAGTCAATTGACTTGACACATTTCACGTCACCATAGCTAATCTCTTTTAGCTACCCAAAACACGGGGATTGCATTCAAACTGCCTATTGGGAATTATCCTGGCCTGTCTTATCTACAAGTTATCTACAAAAAGTGATCTCGGAGTGTTATAGTTGTCTCAGATCAAAACTGTGCCCAGTGATTGTGCTAGTGATTTAAAAGCTCATGTAGTAGCAGTTGAGCTAAGCCCTGGTCATGCTTGGTTAACTAGCAGAGGTGTAACTTAGGGTTTTTGGATCCTCAGTCATATATGGTCACATGTAGTCACCAGACACACAGCCAGGATTACCCTGACCTTCGGAGACTGCAAGCCAACAGAAAAATGTTGCTTTAGTAGCCATTTTCTTACAGAGTTTGTTTAATAGCTTGATGAAAGAGAAATGGGGTAGCAAGCTCATGCGCAACGACGTTGAACCTGGACAGCTTCCCTGTTATCAGTCCATAGCTTCAAATGCATATATGATTGATCCAAACTGTGAATGAGTACTGGGGATTTCGTCTGAGAGACTCAATTTTACCTGTCACAGCTGGTGGCTGTGCTTTGATACATAAAGGCTAACAGATGACTACTCCTCTTCAGAGTCAGGGAGGGAAAACAGGGTAGTTATCAGCAACTTTTAACAGAAAAAGGCTTTTATAAATAGTTCTGATACAAAGCGTCAGTCACACTATGTGACATACTTCAATTTGTTTATTGCTGAAATAAAGACGAGGCTGTAAAATGCAAAGATTTCTTTTGAACTTCCTGTTTTATAGAAACATTGCATCATAGTAGATAATGTAGGTGGAAGGTTTTGCAAACATCAATATGCTCCAATGAAGTTACTTTACTGATTGACTTGAATCTCTCTCTGCGTAAGTACTTTTTATTTGTTTCTCTTTTCAGGTGATCTACATGTTCTACAGAGTCCATTGAAGACTGAAGAATTACACACTCCCTCTCTCAGAAATCTGCGGAATGGAGGATTCTGCAGAAAACGTAGGAAATCCAAAGTACTTCCATGAAGCTACTGGTTTAAATGAGGCTAACTTGACTTTGTAGCCAAGGAGTAATGTAGTAATCTCAACAAAAATATATTAGACATAAATATATCAGTCACTGAGGTTGTCACAACCACTGTTGGCTTTAGAATAGGGAATTTTCAAATGTACTTAGATTTTGAAGTGCAAAGACTGGCAGTAAAATTTTTAATTTTAAGATTAATCTGTTACAGAAAAGACTAATTCAAAAGCACAGGGATATTCCAAGTTCTGTTGCAAAGATGTAGTGCAAAGGTTGATGGCTGGGTGGGAGAACTGTCATGAGGCTATTACATGATAATAAATAGCACAGGTCATAACAACGTCTATGTATTTTATAAGTGTCTTTTCAAAGCATTTAAAGTTGTATTCAAGAGCAATAAAATACAAACAAATAAAACTGGAAAAAAACGTGGAAGGATTAAAACCAATATGTATAGCAAGGCTTACTGTGCAATACTGTGATTATACATGGCTGAAATCCCACAATTCTTCTGCAGGGATGTCTCCCTCAGACTTTGGTAGGCTTTTGCTTGATCTATGAAGGCCTGATCCAGTTCCACGTAGAAAGTTAATGAAACGTTGCGTCCCTGAGGGAAGACTGATGAAAGCGGTATGTGTTTTTATGAAGGATAATACATTGTTGTATTCTGACAGTAAAATTAGATAGTTAATGATGCAAAAAAATACCTGTTGCACTCTCCTGTAGTACATGAAGGAGACACAAATATTGTCTCTAAGCAATCTGAAAATCCAAACAGTAAAAATTTGTTCTAATGGAATATCTCTTATATGATGACCTCAAAGCAATTAGACATATAGGCATATTTTTTTCTTCCTGAGAGAATTGTCCGCATTTGTGGAGGTTCACTTCACTTCAAACGAGTCCAAACATCCTATGCTGAAGCCCACTGTTTTACCCTGTCAGATGGCCTCATCCTTTTTAACTCCTAGCAGTTGCTTCCTGTCTCTATTATGGCTACATTCACATTAGCAAATAGTGCATCCAACAGACCTTATCTGTAGGGCAAAACAGTTGGTAATGAGGATCCTATGTCCACACAAGGAATGTTTTGGATGAGCTTATTTTGGACTAACTCTTGTCTGCTCCTGTGGACTGAAAACTCTTTGTCATTGGAGTGTGTTATTTGATCTCCTAAAGCACAACTTCTGTTTGAGAGGAATCCATTTGTTGTGCTCTGAGACCACTTCATGGTATGAACTGAAGGACAGCAAGTGGGATAACTGCTGCAAATGAATGTCAAAAGTGTACTACTGGTTCACGGAGCATTAATGGAGAGATATGAAGCTATCTTTCCATGTGTGTGCTCATCTTGCCAGCCTCCTGTCTTTTTGGTGATTTTTGGTAGATTTTTGGTAAACAGAAGAAAATCCTTGTTTGTGAGAGCTGGAAGAGCTACTGTCCTATGGATATGTGTAGAAATGACTGTGGCTCACTCTGTTCTGCTGGAACAAGAAAACCTCATAATCTTCTCTTTGTCTCCTGGGAGATCTTTTTCCAAACAATGCTCTAAATAATGGATATGAAGCGCAATGACAGCTATCTTCTGAAGAAATACTCTAAGAAACACTGAGTGTGGGACATACCAGAGGTCTGGGGCAAGTTTGCCAGACTGACCAAGTAGTAATGAGAAATATGGGAGAGAAATATGCAACTTGCTTTCATAAGGAAAATGCAAAGGCAAGGCAAGACAAGAAAGATCTAGTTCTGTGAGCACAAAAGCTAAAGAGCCTGATTCTCTATGGATTTCTGTCTTGGCTTTCTGGTGTCTAAAGAGGAACAGCCTCTAGCTGAAGTTTCTCCTATGGTGGGGACATTCATGAGAGGTCCTGTGGGAGTTTTCTGGTGACACATAAGGTGTATGCTCATGCTTCTTATCAGCCAGGGCATCTGTGAAAGACATACTTACGCAAACAGAGTCTGTCTGAACAACCCTCTTTTTTCATGGTAAGTATAATTAAGGACCATCCTACACTCTCACACATTGTTCAAAATATTTTTCAAAAGTATATAAAAATTTAGGTAATTTTTATTACTGCACTAAACATCCATATTAAACATTTATTTTAAAGAAAATTAAGAAAAAATAACTTGCCCAAGAAAGTGGTAATATTCACAATTATTTTAATTAAAAAAAAAAGTAGAACTTGTGTGAAAGCACTCCCCTGCTTGCATTTTTGGAAGAAGATTGTTGTTAGGGTAACATGACTAAGTTGTTAGCTGCTCTTGGCTTACTAAGAGAGTTGCCCTGTGAAGCATTTTGACTGTCCCTAAAGTGAAATTACAGAAAAAGTAAACGTGTGTGAAAGGAAGTGTCTCCGTAATGGCAATTTTGTGGCATTTGACTGTAAGTGGGATTAGATTGAAATACGTGCCAGAAGGACTGTCTGCCTCAGTGGGCTGAGGTGTAGGGACAAGTGCAGGGCATAGCTTCTTCCTCCAACCCATTTGCAACCTGTTGCCCTCTCCCGGGTGATGGCAGGAGGCACTCACCAGCTTCTGGGCCTGGCCTGGGCTTCAAAAGGGGTGTGCCATCTGCTGATGCTCATCAGTTGCTGCTGCCTAACGCCAGATTGCCATGGCCACTGTAAAACCAGAATAATTCCTAACTCTGTCTTGGATCTTGCCTTGTTTCACTTTAAAGATGTAGAGCCATCTCCTCACATTAGCTTCTCCAGCCACAGAAGTGTTTAAACTCTGCTGAGGTATGTAAAATTGTTTTCTGCTCAACCTGACATGTGGAAAACACCTCATCTTCATAAATGTCTAGTACAGCTAAGTGTTGAAAGGTCTGTCTTTCATTTGATCCCATTAATACTTAATACCAAAGAAAAATATCTCAAATAATAGCAGAATTTGACAATAGTAATCACATTCTTATTTTTTTCCTCTTATCTCTCATTGCTATAAGACATTGATTCTTATCCATGGTGTAACTTTATTGATTGGTGACATTTTGAGTATATGAGCCAAGTGAACTTTGTAACTAATCACACTTTTTCTTTAGAAACATGTTTTTTGAAAAAAATAAATTTGGTTTCATTCTCCAGTCTGACTTTTCTTCGTATTATGATCTCCAAAAGTTTGCTTTTCTTCATTAAAAAAGCGTGAAGAATTTCCTCTAATTAGTTTCTAATGACAAACAACATCTTGACCTCATTTGTCAGAAAATGCAGAGCTGAACTATGTCATTTAACAAGGGAATACCACATATATATGATTAATGTATGGCACTTTCCATGACCCTATTTGACTCCCTTTGTGAATATTTAATGTATTTAGCATTGTATTTTCAATCTCAGATGACAAAAGTCGAAAGCTTATAGCATACAGTGCTTTGTCTTATCAAATGAGCAATAATAAATGAAAAACAGAGCTTTGAGATATTTTTACAACAATTACAAAAAATAAATACAATCAAAAACTCTCGAAAAGACATGTATTTAATTTCTCTTTGTTCATCTTAAATCTAAACAGAAATGCCCTGAGGCAACGGGAAGGTGGGGATGCAGAGAGACGTGCATGTAAGAAGCTGGCAGGATGTGCTGACTTCAGGCTGGGAAGCAAAGGCACAGTAAGAGTGCTCAGAGGGGAACACACCAAAATCCCCTCAGCTGGCAGACTGGGATGCCCTATTACATCAGCAGTAATAAATGGGTTGACTTGACCGAGTCCATGTCATTTGGGCCCTCAAATCTATTAGTAATTTTTCTGCATATAAAGGATGGGGTTAGCTTCTCCAGAACATAAAAACTTCTGTTGATGGAACAACTTGGTTACCGTAAGATCCAAATACACACCCCTTTGTCTTCTACGGCATACACCATTCTGCAGGAGGGTGATATCACTTCATAGTCTTCACCTTTGTGCTCCCTGTCCTTGGAACAATGCCATGCACGCTAGTCAGACAAAACTGCCATTGAAAGCACTGGAATTTTGCTTGAGTCTAACATTAAGAACCAGCTCTTGTTTTGTCTCAAGGACAAAAGGACAAGGAGGATTCCCACTGGTTTTTATTTAACTTGGGGCCACATTATAATGCTCAGAACTACCCATGTCCTTCTCTAAGCAGCAGGGAGACTTTGCAGTCTGTGTAGAGTTTTTGAGGCTCAGTCTTCTCTCTCTGTGAGCCAGTGCAATGCAAATGGCTTACACGCCTTTAGGAACAAATAAATAATAAGGCTGGTGTAGATTTTGTATTAGCAAATAGGTGTCCACACTGTAACTTTGGATTTTCTTCGGAATTTTCTTATTCCACTTGGTGTGTAAGTGGTGAGGCTTCGTTCCCTTCATTTGCTTAAGTGGGTCACAGCTTCATACGACATGATTTTATTTCATCTTAATTCATCATGGCTCAAATATGTGAGCTCATAAAACCCAAACTCAGGTGTGGCTGGAGACTACGCTATGCTACTGTGTCAGCGTAATTTGCTGCTAATCAGTAATTTATGTCTGCATCAGTACAATTTGTCACTTTGTGGTTGTATAAATTGAACCAAAGTTAGAAGTAAGTGGTATGTATAGTTCTTGTCCCCAATTAGATATAATATTCCTTTGCTTATTTTTATTTTCTGTTTTTGGTGAATAGCATAGCAGAAACAAACATGATGAGGAGAAGTGGAATTCTGGTTTTGTAGGTGTCAATGACAAAATTCTAATTGATTATTATAAGGACAGATTTTTTCCATATGTGTAAATTCGATAAGAATATGTGTTTGTGACAATAAGGTTATTTGTCTACAGATGTGTCTACTTTATATTTGCCTTTTTATCTTTTCTCATTCCTAGCAGCTACTACTCATTTTAAGGCTAATTTTCTTCCCAAAATATTGTTTATTTAAATTAAGAACAATAGAAATACATGGATCAGAAAAAATAATCAGCTAAAAAAATAAGTCTGATGGTTTGAGAAAGCCACATAATAGTCATAGATTTTATTAAAGGTCATTTTAACAATGTGGTGTGCATTAACATCCTTAACAACAGAGAAGAAAAACTAGCTGTATGCATACACAAAGAAATGTGAAAGTGTTATCGCAGAGTCATTTTCAGCAGCAGTTTGTTGCATTTCCACACTTGATTTTGCATATGAGTCGTGTTCTGTATTTTGAGGTGTGAAATGTGAATTACAGATGCACTGAGAGACTGAATGATCTGTGAGCAAGCCCTGTGCAACTGGATCCTCACAGCCTTTGGCTGGATTCAGGGGACAAGGTCTCTGGAGAGCAGCATGGAAGGCTGGGATTAGGTTACCTGACAACTTTTACTTTAAAGTGTTTTGGGGGGGCATGATGACCCTATAAGGACTAGTTCTGGGCAGATATAGTAAATCCCTTGTTAAGAAATATGTGTTAAAACAAAATATCTTTTTTTTTTTGTGTGTGTGTGTTTTGAGAAACAGCCACAGTAGGCTTTCAGGGCGATAGTAGCACCTAAGTTTTTTAAGCCAGCCTTTGAAAACTGATGCCTTTCACTCTATCTACACCTATCATTCAGACCTATTCCCAAAAGTTATTCTTAGTCCTACACAGTGGCTTACTGCTGTTTATAGGCAGTGATACCTCTGCCTCAGAGCTTGCTATTGGAAATTAGTTTGTATAATATGCTGAATGGCACAATGTAAATTGACAGTAAAGCAGCTGCTCTCATGTAGACCCAGCATCTAACAGAGCGATCATACTCACAGAAATGAGTGGCCCAGAGAGTTTCTATTTTGCAAGACGCGTTAGACCACCTTGAGTTTAAATGGTTATATATCAGCTTTGTGTTACACTGCAGGAGGAATAACTCCCCAGATACCTCTTCTGAAATAATCCTTTTTTCATGTTAGGACAATGTCAGTTGGCAATTGTTGTTATAGACGTGAAGAGTATACCTGGTCTCTACCGTTGTATTTCTTAGGCCGAGCCTTCCTGGGTGAATAATAGACACTACAGTGATAGCTATACTCGAATGGTACCTCTGAAACAGTAGAGTGACAACAGTATGCTGTTAAAGACACATTGCTCCAGAGTATTAAATGACTAACACTTGACACAGTATTTATTCACTTGTCGTTTATCATTCCTGAAATGTTTCAGGGAATATCTTGGCATTCAAGTGTCTTGCAAGAGATTAGTATTTTTAAGAGTTTTCTCACTGAAAGTGACTAATTCCTGTTTGTGCCTTCAATTCCAGGTCTCTGGAGAATGTTGCATGGACTACGCAAGACCTCCCTGAATATGTAAAGAACTTCATGTTGCCTTTCTGCTCCCGTGATGGAAGCTCTGACGGAAGGGTTCTTAGATACAGGCTCAGTTGATAATAATTATTGAGCTCAATGGCACGTTGTCACTCCACTCTACAATATCACTTAATACGACGTTGACTTCATAACACCAACACTAAAGTAACTGAGAATTTCTTGAGTATAATAGAGCTTTCGCTTATTGCTTTGAGGTAGTGCTAGAGGGACTAATAAAAAACTTATGGATGTGTCTTACGCTATTAGTCTGTCTACTTAATGTGGCCTTGATCATACTCTTATTTACAAATTTTCTGTACACAAACAACATCAGCAATACAGTGTAGTCTTTCTTATCCTTCCTTGCCTGGCTTTTCTTTCCCTTAAAGATGGTGCTGAGAGCTTTGAGGTCCTCTGCTCTTTGTGTATGAGAGCTGTTGTACAAGGATAACTTGCTGTGAAGTGTGAATTTGAAGTTTTTTCCTGACGTGCACCCAAACAGACTCTCTTAGATAGCCAGCAACCATTTGGGCTGGTATGATCGTAGGACACAGCTATTTGCCATTAGCTATAAAACTAGTTTTTTAGTTTTCTTTTACTTTTCTATTCCAGTGCCCAAGCTTTTACCTCATTCTTTTTTTTCCTCACCAGAGCAGCTGATTCCTTGTCATATTACTTCTCCCTTGTCTTGGTTGAATTTCAGTCCTAGGAGATCTGGTTTATTTCAAATGATCAAGACTTCCCTAAACAGTCATATCCATAGTACAGTAGTACCAGCTACAAAAAACCCATTCTGGAATGGGGAAGAAGACAGGAGTGCAAAATAGATAGCAAAATGTACACAGATTAATCTTCCTGAAAAACTGCCCAGAGATTCATTTCCCTGAACTTTTTAGCATGTTGTAGAACTTCACACAACTTTGTATTTTGTGTTCTTTGATAGTGTTACCATGAAACTGCACTGTTTGATAGCACTGAGACACCAAAAAAAAAAAATGTTTGGAAGAATGCAAAATGAGAGATAGTTTCAATAGACATGTCTAACCATATAAATAGACTCAAAAGAATAACAGCATCAGCTGTGCTGGGATTCCTTGGTGGGATCCACTAGCATGACCATGATGGATTATAGCCTGGGTATTGTAACACTGTGTATAATAACCACTGGGCACAGGATTTAGGATATCTACCACGAGTAAAATAATTTGATTGCTCTGTTTATGCATAACATGAAAGCAAATCTTTCTTATCAGAGATGTGGTGTCTGTTAATATGCTAATGACCGCAGGATTTTCAAATACAAGTGACAAGGGTTATATAACTAATGTGTTAAGATAGTTCACAGCCACTTCAGTTTTACTAGAGCATTGCAGTCCTCTGAGCTGTAGTGATGCCTGAAGAGATAGTCACATGTCATTACTGGATATTTGGAAGAAAATAATTACATCTGGAGAGAGTTTTATGAAGAAAAGTTGATTTTGCCTATCAAAGGGGGGCATTATGTTTGAATGCAACTGTATGAGTTCTTACCCTATCTTAATTACACTTTGAGTTGCAGATGAAAGCAAGGCCAGAATCTCCAGGCCAAACAACATTTTTGATTAAATTAATTTGTATAAAATACACTAATTGTAACTGTTCATGTTTTTCCTAAGGATCCTCAGTGTGATTTTGGAGCTCAGAACCAAACTTGAAGTTACATGAGTTTCATTTATGGATTTAATGTGAGCACGCTCAAGCCTATTCTCTAAAAATCATTGTTCTGGTACTATGTCACATACATAATGTAACATCTTAACATGATGCAATACTAGCTGCAGGTTGTCATATTTTGGATCAAATGTAATATAAACACTATTATGTAATTGTAATAGAAACACTGACTACTAGAGAGAATGAAAATACCTCAGGGCATTTTTTGTCATAGCAGAATTGGTGTTGTCCTGTTTTTGACTCTAGTAGTTAACCAAATGTTGCACTTCTTTAGGCTATTTCTCTTAAAAGGTAGAATTGATAGTGGAGCTAGACTCTACTGATGGAGTTATATTTACAATGAGTGCATACATTGCTATTTCTCCAGCTGCGGGACATCACAGCATGTCGCTTCTTGGCACACACTCTTACAGCCATGTAAGACCACATTCAGGTGGTGTCTTCAGGACATTCCCACAGTCCAGTCCCTCTTCATCCTCTGTGTTGGCTTTTATACTCTTTTTCCGTTTATTTCACAGACAGTTGAACATACATAAAAGTAGCTGCAGCAAAAGATCTGCCCTCATGTTGTCTTCCTTTTGGGCAGTGGTCCATTCCTGTTTCTTGGGGAATGCATGTGGTATTTTTAGCCATTTTTTTCTCCAGAGGAATTTCAATAGCTTCTCACATTTACTCCTAAAAAGGGTGGCAGGTTTGCCCACTGCCTTCAACATATTTTAAGTCAAAACACGGCAGTATTAAACTTGTTTTCTTAAGGGATTGATCTAACAGTTCTTAGACAGATGAGTAACTCTTCCAAAATATTGGTCTGACTCATTATTTTCTGCCCACACAAACCCCCTTCCGGTTTCATTTGGCTTAGTGGCATTTTTCACTTCCTGTCCTAAACTATCAGTCTTTCTCTGAACTATAAACGGCAGCAGGGTTTTCACCTAAGAAACTTCTGCGGTGGGTGATGTGTAGAGACAGTTTAAACAGAGCATGTTGGAAAGCTTTGCAGTGTCAGAGGTAAGGTTGATTCCAGGTAGGAGGTCAAGTTAACTTCAAAATCCTGCAAGGCCTTTTTTACAGGAAATATTAAAATTTTAAAAATTAAAATCACAGACAGATGATCATCCAGATTCAGAAGTATATTTCCCTTCTAGTTTTACAAAACAGTCAAAGCAGATATTTCACCCCCTTCCACATTTGACTGCAGTGACTCTTTCTCTCTCTCTGTGATTTGTTGCCTGGCGAGCACTCCCCTCCCCGGACCACTGTGACAAAGCTCAGTCTCGATATCCCGCAAAGCTGAAAAAGTGAAAGTCACAAAAGAGCCCTTTTTTCTTACTTTCGGGCTTTGCCATTTTCCTCACCCGGGCTACAACAGGGACTGCCCACAGCACGGGGATTCCTTGCAGCAGACGAGAGGGGGAGGCACGGCAGCGGCAGGAGCCAAAAAAAACCCAGGCGAAGTGCCTCATGTCAGGGACGCCGCGGCTGCCTCTGCCCGTCCTGCCCCGTTCGCCTGGACTGTGTTGCTGCCAGTTCTTCCCCTACCTGCACTGTTTTTAATTTAACCCACTGCTTTCTGAAAAGTGACAAGAATTTGTCTTCCTCCTTCACACTTATGAGATTGACTCTTTCACTAAATAGTCACGTAAGCAAGGCCCAAGAATCCAACTGTTTTGGGGCAATTAAGTCAAATAGAAGTAGCTTTTTTTTTCTGTTTTTAGAAATACATAAATCAACTGAAATTATGTTTACAGGAATCATTAACTGAGTATTACAGAATTTTATACAGCTATTTTTCATGAATTGACAACTCAAAGGTTTGCTGATGCCACCATCAGAGCTTAAAGATAGCTAAAGCTAATTTATTACTACTAATGACATAACCTGAACTTCACAGAACACAGTGATAGAGTAGAAAATCTACCTGAGAATCTGGGGCTGGGATTGTAGCTCACACTCACCTTCAGGTTCTTCAGGGGGTATTGCTTGGTCATTGATGTTTCACTTGGCATACTTAGATTGCTTAATGTCAGTCTGTTGATACAGAATTTCACTGCAGTGAAGACACAGTCTAATCTAGACCAAGTCAGGGCTACAACAGACCCCAAGAATTGGAAGCTTCCAAGCGTTCACATCTTCTTTCCTTTCTCCTATGAAACAACCACTGAGATTCTTCACTGGCAGAAGCAGATGGGATTGAATAGTTAAGGTTGGATCCAATTGTGAATGACAATGCCTCAAAGTTTAGGTATCTCTATAGTTTTGTTCTGCAAGTGGATTTGCTGCACTTGCTGAGAACAGCCTCTCTCCCAGGGTTCTGATCAGCGATACCCATCTGCTCTTTGCATCCTACCAGGGTCTCCTGTTGAGCTTTGCTGTGGAGCTTTATCTGGCAGACATTCACAGACACCATCCTCCAACAGGGCAGAGATGATTACAAGCTTCAAATAATGTTTGCGCATTTATCCCCCTTTTCTAAATACAGTAGTATTGCAGTTAGAACACCCAACAAGAAAGTGCGAAACTGAGGTAAACTGCCTTCTCTTTTTGATGGTCAGCGTCAGAGTGCTATTGGCATAAATTCGGATGATAGGATAGGATACCTTCTTCACTCAGGTACTGCTGTTTACTTCTGTCTTCCATAGTCTTCATGACTAATCACCTTGAGACTTCTGGACTAGGAGACCTCAGTGCATGTTAAAGGGCCCAGTGCTGAAGGTATTCGAGCTGACATCACCTTCCTGCAGAGGCATTTCCTTGTAGTCAGGAAGATAAAGATGCTTTATTGCTTCATTCAAGGAAGGAGAGACAAGGGAAACTGTCTGTTTCCCTCCTGAAGATAGAATGGTATAAAGAGACTAATTTTATTCCAATTGATGTATTTGTCTGGGGAAAGCTGGAGTCTTGAGCTCTGTTCCTCATACCAAGGACCTTCTCCAATGGCTGTTTCATTCAAACATTGAGAACAGCTAGACACAGACACAGAGTATACCTATCTTAATTTGTCTCTTGAATCAAGGTTTGATTTTTATTTTACTAATCTGATTATTACCAATCTAATTTCCTTACAAGACAGCACTGTTAGAAATCTAAATAAGATACCTATCTGTATCATCCATATTTTGGAAGTTAGATTATTTTAGAGACCTTAAATGTGATTATTTGTCTAGTTGTTCTTTCTATGCATTTACTGTACTACAGTTCTGTACAGGAAAATATGATCATAATGTACTTATAATCTTTGCCTAAGCAAAGCAGTATGTTTTTTGGTTAAGTTCTGTTATTACTTAGCTTCACATGGTGGTGAATGCGACTTCACCAAGCTTTTTTTTCTGCATAGTTTTACACAGTTAGCTGAAGTCAGTCCTGGAGTAACTCCGTTAAATCTAATGAAATTAACTTCGGCATTGGTTTGGCCCAATGTGTTTTTATTTTGAAGTGATAAATTGTCCATAAGAAGCATAATCTTTTACTTTGCATGTGGTTAATTTCACAAGAATGGCAACAATCATTTCTGAGGCTCAACAACCTTGAAAGTATCTTTGTGGGTCATGCTGAGAATGAAAAATGTTATGTATACATAGCATCAAAGGCACCAACATAAAGCTATAGTTTAAAAAGTCAGCATTCCTGTGGTATTAAAAAGAATTCATCTGAGGAAAATAGCAGAAATCATTCCTCTGAGAGGAGCAACATTGAGCAAATGTATGCATGTTAAAATGTCTAAATGTTTTACTGTTGTCTATAATTGAATTAGGTTCCAAGTGAATGAAGGGAAAATAAGACTGTAGGAAAAAGAGCAATCAATTGTACTAGTCGACGGGAGATTAAAGAGGGAATGTGACAAACTGGTGAGCCTATGGATCTCCTTCACCTGAAAATAAGGGGACACTAGTCATGTTCAAATAAAGCCATCAAAGAAATTTTTCTTCAGAATAATGTCCAGGGCATTTTCACACATACAAATAATAGGATCATAGAATATCTTAAGTTGGAAGGGACCCATAAGGATCATCAAGTCCAATTCCCTGCTTTTTGCAGGACTACCCAGCACTAAACCATATCACTAAGAGCGTTGTCCAGTTGCTCCTTGAACTCTGACAAGCCTGGCACCCTGACCACTTCCCTGGCGAGCCTGTTCCAGTGACTGACCACCCTGATGTACACCCTGACCACAAAGATGTACAAATATATCTTTGACGAGGAATTATCATTGCTATTTGTGAGGGGAATGACCAAATCAATAGTTTATTAAAAAGACGTGAATAACCTCACTTCACACTGATTCCTTATGTGGTTTTCTGACCATGCCAGGAAACTTTGTGCTTAAATCAGGACATACAGTGACATTTTGAATGACTACATTCCGTTCAGAATTAAAATGCTTTGGTGGGTGCTCCTATTTACTGAATGAGCCATGCATTACACAGCTCTGTTCTCAACACTCTTATCAAATCAAGGAAGTAAGGCACAGAGCTGTTAAGCTCCTATCTCTCCTACTGAACTATTACAATATAGGTCCTAGAACTCAGATATTGTGATAAACTCATCTTGAAATTACCCTACTCCTGTGGTAGTATTGTTCCACTTTGTAAAATTCTTCAAAATTCATGCAAAGTGTAGCAAACCGAATGGTGATAGCTCTCTAGTCCAATGGCTAGTGTACTTCCTGGGGAGATGCAACACCTGTGTTTCTGTCCTTGGTCCAAAACACACTTACTGAAAATGGAAAACCAACAGAAGATATAAGAGCAAAATATTTGACAGCCTGATGGCTAAGGTACTTTCCCGAGAAGAAAAGTTAATGAATAAAACCCAGATGTCATAACTATCTTCTACAATGTTTTCCTGAGTGGAGGCTTTCATTTTTTTGACTGAAATGCAGCGCATTAGCTTAGTTGGAAAGCTTGAATAAGACATTTCTTAGAGAAACAAACATTATTTTTTTTGTTTGGACTCTTTCTAAACTGCTTTATTTTGTTTCTGATTTAATTTTCCTAAGATCAATGGGTTTAAAATCTGTTCTTCACAAATGCCCATTCCAGACAAAATCATTTGAACATAGAATGATTTAGGAAGCAAGTGACCTCTGGGGAACATCTAGACTAATCTCCTGCTTGAAGCAGGACTAACTTCGAAGTTACATCAGGGTTCTGGGGCCTTATCTAGTTAAGTTTTTATAATCTCCAAGAAGATAATTTTGCCTTAATTGTTCTTAGAAAAGACTGTTAGTTCCTGATTTCTTTATTAAAATATTTTGGGCCATGTGATAAAAAGCTGTAGTGATAACAAAATCTGACTTAAATGCTAGCCATCAAGGACAATTTTAGCTTGAAAAGGCTTAGGTCTCTATACAATGAAGCAATGTCCTCTGCCTCTTGTTTCGGGATAGCAACCTGCACTAGCTGCTCTGAGCAGTGCTCTGAAGGAGGTTACCTCTGTGAGCCTAAAGTACTTTCCTAGGCTTGAGTTATCCTTTGATCTTCCATATTTGCAGACTGTTCTTCAAAACAAGCTTGCAGGAAACTTCCTGTTTCATTATTTTGAGGTGTTTTGATTGTATTTATCCTTATACAGGAGCACTCATATGACTTCACCACATGAGTTCATTTTATGCTTACTGTACAAATTAAGGCTTGTTTTGATTTTGAGCCAGGCAAGTCACCATTTATTTGTGTGTCACCATATATTTTTATGTGCTTCCAGAAATTACATTGTAATCAGTTCCACTATTTATTTTTAAATTCATTCTTCATTCGTTTGTTTGTGTCACCAAGAAAAAAAAAAACAACAAACTTTTATAGACTTCTTCTGTGAACATTTACCAAGATAATTAAGTAAGATAGCGGGTTGTCTCAGCCTCACAATCAGAGCTTTATTCTCTAGTTTCTGTTCTTGAACAGATTCTGGTTTTGATCTCTGCTATTTCTGCAAAATATCGTATAAACTCCGCAAGACGTTTGCTTTCCTGCAAGACATGATACCCCACAGCCTGATGCCCCTGTGTTGTGCCTGCCTCCACATTTATTATGTTTGCTATTGCTGTCTCTACAGTTTATTTACTCTTGCATTCAATCTTTCTGACTTTGCATCTGCTTTATATCAGATATGTCTCAGTCCTTCAACTATTTGCAAGCACTTTGGTTTCCAGTGCCATTTCACTAGCATTGAAAACATTCACTCATTTTTTGGAAAAGTTGTGTCAGTTTCACTCAGGACATTCCCTTTGACGCTGCTGCTTCCAAAATAATTTTATTTCTAATTAAGCTATTTCTTTGTTAACCATTGTGTTCACACTACTTAGTTTAATTGGTTAGATTTGTAATGTAATGGTCAACAGTATCAGCTGCCTGACTTTTGCTTTTAAAGAAGATGTGTCTTTCCTTTTTGATCTGCTATTTCTCCTCTTTTCTGGTACCATGCACCCTAGATGTGAAGTCTCTCTCAAAATTTCCTGTTGTCTTTTCTGGCCAAGGGAATATTCCTTCAATCTTCTTGCAGTTCCTGTTTTGAAGAATTCAAATTCCAGATGATTACTCTTCTTGCCCCTTGAATCAGTCAAAAGGCCTAAATTACAGGAATAATTTTCCTAGAGATTCTTAGTTGGTGTCTGTCATCCTAACTTTGAGTGTTAACTGTCATCCTAACTTTGAGCTTTATTAAGTCTATAGCTTATTATCAAAGATCAAATTTTGTAGGTTACAGGTATTTGGTATTTGACTACCCTTTTCTCTTTGGAACTTTTCTAGATCTCCCATTCTTCCTGTGATTTAGCCTCTCAAGTCTTTTGGTTAGATCATTTCTTCCTTTCCATAAATATTCAAAGGGAGCATTAGTTCTTAGTATGTAGTTCTGGACCATTTCAACTATTTTCCACGTAATTTCATTGTCTGAGTCTTCCACAGATAAATCCTCTCTCTGAAGATTGACTCTGCTTTCATTTGTTTGACTTTTTTCCACTTTCTAACTCATTATATCACTCCATAATTATAATCTAAACCCCAAAAAGCTTTATTTTTATCCTTTCTTGTTCTCAGTCTGATACTTTTTTTTCCATAGTTGTCTTTCAAAAACCCTTTTCAATTATTAAATCTTGTAACTCCTCCACCATGACATAAAAATATTTTCTTTTTGTTTTAAAAGTCTTTTGTTTTTTTGTTTTGTTTTTTTTTTTTTTTTTTAAATCATGTTTCTCAACAGAGGCTAGACTTGAATTATGAAGGTAACCAGTTTTTGATACATGTTCACTCTGGGTCATTTTCCTACCACATTGATCACATCACATCACATTGTGAGTGATATTTATAGTCTCTTAGCTCTCCTTATCTCATCTCTGATAGCCTCTCTGTTAGCATCCTCTGTGGTTTTAACACAATCTTTTAAAGTTTCAGGCTTGTTAATCTGCTACACCAGCCTTTATTTTGGCTATCTTTGATATCCTATGTTGTAAATGACTCATGTCTCTTTCGTGTGGTTCTTTCATGTTGCAGCTCTTGTTTTTGCACACTTTCTTACTTGCTTTTATGAAAGAGTGGCCAAAATCACAGTTGGCTTTTGACAGTTAGATATTACTCCTGTCTCTAGAATCAGTAAATATACAGGGCTGATTGTAGCACTTAAATTTTTTTTTCAGTGACTTTGTTTAACTTTTTCATATACCCAGTGAGTTTATTGACTCCAGTTTCTGATCAATAAAATGTGCTTCCAGGAAAATCTGGAAGTGTTACAGTCATCTCTACCACCCTCCACCATGTTTCTCCCTCCTAAGCATCTCAGACACATTTTTCCCCACAGTTGTTCTCTTTAGACATTCAGTTTTCTTAGGCACCATACAACACAGCTCGGATGAAAAGGATGACTGCTAGGAGACAGTTCTGTGTTTCTTGGCCACACTCACCTGACATGTGCCAGTAAGATTACCAAATCTTATATTCCCTCATCATATGAGAGGAGTCAATATCCTCTTGAAACAAATGGCTACTGGCTGAATGTAGCTCTTGGCAATGTTTTATTTTGTAAGTGGAAAACCATTCTTTTTCTTTTGTTATTCATTGTAGTAACATAGAAGATGAACTTTTTTTTTTGGCATCCATTGAAGTTTTATGGAAGCTATTGCAATTTAGTATTAATTAATATCTGCTTATAGCAAAGTGTTGACAATAACTTTCCAAATTTGTGAATTTGACATTTAGCAGCATCATTTAACGTAGCAAGAGGAGCTTTCCAAACTACAGTTGAAAGTAAATTAGCTGTGATATAAATGTTTATAACTTTAGTCACTTACTGTGTCTAAGGAAGCTTTTGTTACGGCTGGAGACTTCCACATGGATGACATGAGATACTTCCTCCCCAGCTACCTTGCCAGACATTATGTTTTGCCTCAAGTATTTCTATTTAAAATGATCATTATTTTAGCTTGCACAGTTGGCATTGAAATTCTGTGTACCAGGGCCAGTGTGCTCTAGTGATTTCTCTTTTTACTTCAAAACCTTTAACAACAGGCTACTGCTTTAGTTCATAGCTTACTGTGAAGGGATCCAAAGCAATAGGTTTGGGGAAACCAGAGATCATACTCAGAAAGGAAGTATCTGTCTCCATCAGACCTTGTGGTCATTTACTAAGCCAAAACTGTTACAATAACAGCTGTCATACCCTTAATGTACACATTTACCTAAGGGCTGAATCTTAGTTGTGTAATTAGTTTTTAATATATTCCCAGAGAGCCCTCTAGCTTATTTGTTGAAGAATCTCTTGAAATGGCATTTGCCTGAGTTATGAAGAGCTCTAAAGTTCCTCCAAGGGGTCATTTTGTAAAGAAGAGATTTAATCCTTTCTACTGACTGAGGGACCAGTCTTTTCCTAACACATTCCAGGGAGAGGAGTGAGCATCAGAAGCTTCTCTTTTTACATCCTTATCAGCATTTGAAGAGGTATGAGGCAATAATTGCTCTGTTAAGGCATTCCCTAATGTCAGTAAACAAGAGAAGAGTCCACAGTTACACTAAGTGACTGAGTGGGAAATTGCCAACACTTGTTTGATGAAATCCATAAGGTCATTGTTGAGGCAACATATATTGTACAGGTGAACAGTCATCAACTTTAATCTGGAAAGTAGATGACATATGTTCTTTCATCCTTCTTAGAGGGGCTAGTTAAAAAAGTTAGATTAACCTCCTTGTTATTCCATTCTGGACAACAAAATGTGGAAGAACGCTATATTTACTAAATGACAAGGAGATGAACTCTAAAGTTTTCCTGTGCATTACAAGTTTCTATTTTTCTTCCATTTAAGAAGACCACATGTATTATATTGCTGTGACTATGATGTTCTTTGAACATACAAGATGTGTCTTTTCATCAGCACCTGAGCACCACTAAATGTGTTATCAGTAGACACATTTATGCAAGTCCAACCTGTATTTTAAATAAAGCCTGAATAAAAGCTTTGCATAGGTAGTTCCTCCTTCCCTCCTCCCCCCTCCTTCTTCCCTTCCCTCCCTCCCCCTTCCTTCTTCCCTTCCCTTCCCTTCCCTTCCCTTCCCTTCCCTTCCCTATTTGAAAACATTTTCCAAAATATAAAATCAGAAAAAAATCAGTTAAAAAAGAGGAGTTTTTATCAGAGAGCCTTTTCTGCAGCCGTCCTCCAGTCAACACCCACTTCACTCCACTCAGAGAAGGGAGCGTGACAGAAGTGTGTCAGGTACTTCAGTTCCTCCAATACGGGGCAGAGTCAATTAGCTCTTTTCTGTGAATTACCTGTTTGTCCAGGGGTAAGAAAATGACCCCTTATCAGGAACTCATGGCCCTTTAGTAGTGGAATGTGCAGACGGGCTCTGCAGCGGGGATTTATCTGGTGGTGTTACTTCCATGGAATGTTTCTTTTCTGCCTACAAAGCCGTCCCTCCCTCCCCACACCCTGCCATCCCCCCACTCAGTACATGTCTGCGTAGTCCCCCGAGTCTGTGATTTACTGCTGTTTTTGGAAACAGGAAGGCTATAATTATTTACAAGTGTAAAGTTATATTCATGTCAGAGTTAAGAAATGAACTTCAGCATTTCCCCCCCCCTTTGTTTCATGTGCAGATTTTTGTAGCCTTGCTGTTATAGACAAAATCCCTTCAGAACATATTTGATCAAAATTAAATGACACATTTGGGCTATGTAATTCTGGTATCAAATGAAAATCACAAACCTCTTTCTCCCTTTCTATCCTGGTAAGTCTCCAAGCCTGACTGGTCTCCGTGCCTGTCATTCTGTACACTTGGCTATTAAGGTATCAGTGGCATGAAAAGAATTTTATCAGCACAATAGCAGATCTTTATACCTCTGGAGATATCTCTAAATGAGTCTGTTCTGGTGATCATTAGGCATAAAACTCATATGCAAAATGCTTCACCAATGATAAATTTGACTGTCCCCTTTGATCGAAATGGTATTTGTTTGCTTTACAGAGACAATGCTCAGTAGACAAATATTGCCATCACTTGGCTATATCAGATGGGTTATCAGAACTATTCAGCTATCGTTGAATAATCAAGGAGAAGAATGCTGAAGGATTTAAGACAAGTTGCTGTGGAAATTAGAGAAGAGACGAACTATATGTGATAGATGGAATAAGTCAAGGCCTTTTTTATTGTTCTATACATTACAAATCTTTATACAATCTTTATTATTGCTAAGAGAAGAAGCAGAGTTGTGATTATCGAGAGAGAAACCTGTTCTTGAACCTGTTCTGACATTTTTTTCTCTTTCCCTTTTGCTTTCTGCTGTTTCCCTCTTAAAAAAACACAGTAATGTGTTGCATACTCATGCATGATGCACACATCTACCTCCAGCATTTGCAAGGTATTTATGTGTGCTGCTGTTCAACAGAATTGCTGTTCCTGCCTGTTCCGGGCAGGAACTTCATTGCTATAGCTGATTTATGTAGGAGGCCACTGATTCTGAGGTTCAGTCTTTCCTCCACCCTCACACTCACTAGAAATGGACAAAAAGTTTTCACACAGTATGAGAGATGTGACAATGAAAAAAAACAGGATTGCTGTATGGGCTTGGTCCTGTGTAGTTGTCTCAAGTGAAAAAGTCTCGTATCCTGTGGTTGTCACAGGGAAAATTCACATCCAACCAATATTGTCCAAAACTCATCCAAACCCCAAATGTTTCATTGTGTCATTAACATCTCTACCTAGTGTTACTATATGCTTATGCCACTTTTACACAAGACAGAAAAAAAAAGAGATATGACAGAGATGTATTTGGCATTTGGTGTGTCAGACCTGCAGTGTATATAGGATAAGAACGATTCAGCATGTGTACCATGTGCCAGGAGGCTTCTGGGGAGCTTCAGACCCACTGTGAGCTTGTTGTGGGGTCAGTCACTGCGTGTGCAGTAAATCTGGTGTACCCTGGGAGCTCCAGGCTCACTCTGTATACACTGAAGGTTGATATATCGGTGTGCAGGGGATATGTCCAGAATCTCTGCTGCATAGCCCGGAATCACAGACCAACCCAGCAAATTCTGCCTGGCAGGATTTGTAAACATAAGAAAGAAAAAGGCAGGAAAACCCACTGACATAGTAGCCCTCATACTCAAAAGACCTACCAACCTCATCACATAGGAGTACACCTTCCTTATATTCGGTATGAATCTTCGTTATGGGTCATTTTGCATCCCCCCTCGGGTGAGGACCATGTCTGTATGTGAGACTAAACCCTGAGCTGCATAATCCCTTGTAGTTCCACCAGCATCAGTGAGGGGTATGCTGGTTTACTTCTGTTCCTGATTTGGCCCCATTCCCTGGCTTCTTATTAACTGATTGTTGTTCCCCCCCCTTTTTTTTTTAAACAGTCTCAGAATAGTAAATGATAATAATAGATTACTGCATGGATGGGTGTATCAGCATATGTTTGTGGGGGGATGTGAGAGACTGAACTGTGGGATGACCTCCTTGACATTCTCCAAAGACTTTTTTCTTTTCCCAGGCTTTTTGGGAGGGCGTTTGTCTGAGGGGGGGAGAATTCATTAGGTATGCTGGGGAAGACATTTCTTACGTTTGCTTGCAAACCTTTATAGCCTTCATGGAGTGGGATGCACGGTTCCCATAAATATGGGATAATGATCATTTGGAGTGTGAATGTTAATTTGTGTAACGGGTTCCCAAAATATGGGCCATGTGCCTGCTGAGTATGTTTTATTTTAAAATAAGTGTGCATACATATTACACACACAGACACATGCCGCCTGCATATGCATTCATAATTAAAAATCTAAAATTATAATTTGTTTTTGAAGGGGACAAAGCAACAGCTCCCGCAGTACACTGGTAACCGTTGAGCGGTAGCCCAGCCGTCAGGATGGTTTTGTGAGCACTGCCGGAGATCACAGTCCCACACGGACAGCTGCAGCTACAAAGCACCCCAGTGACCTAGATTCAGCTGTAGATTACTGTCTTCTTTGGCCTGTGTCTCCCATCGCTGCACCGGGAGTCTGATTTTGTTGCACAAGCTAACTTGCTTATTGCTCTGACCCATTTTACCATAGCAACCTGGTTTGCTGTACCAGAGGCTAGAAAAATCACACAGGCGACTTTTTAAGGATTCCAAGATTAAGTTCTCTCTCTGCTCTTTTTTTCTCCACCCCCTTCTCCCTTCCAAATGTGCTTAGCAGACATGACGAAGAAGAACTGACAGTTTCCAACAGCACTGGAAGCCAGGAAAAGATTTAGGTGAGGTATTACTTATGTACTTCTAATACATTGTTCATCCTGATTACTGTTTTTGACTTTTCTTTTCCTGGAAAAATTAGTCAGATGCTTCCCTTGCCCCAGATCTCTCATTCCTGATTTTCCGTCATCCATCTCCACCCTCTTTCCCCAGTATCCTGCCCATTTTACTTTTGCAAGTGTATTTCATTACATCCTATATTTTTGGTTTTCTGATAATGCATGAATAAGTACAATCGGATGTTCAGCAATAAAACTGCTTTCATTGTAGTGTGTGAGCTGCTGCCTATACATTTGTATGTTTACATAGGTGTATGTGTTAGAAACAGGTGAAAGCAGTTTAATGGCAACTCTTTTCAGACATTAGTTTGGTCTTTTGTAGACCTGATTCTGACTGGGGAAACAAGAAAAAGATAACCCAAACCACTATGGATAATGGTGGTGAGATTTGGCTAAATCAGCTGTTGATGTTTTTTCAAGACTTTGTCTTTTTTTTGTTTTTTAATGTTGCTGAGGAAACACTTCATGTTTGCTAAGCTTGGTGCATGTAGAGGTAAGCATATGTAAAAATACACAAAATTGCAGGAAAGCCAAAAAGAAACCAGTGTTATGAAAGAAATTGGCTTTTCTCTCCATGTTTCACATATTTCTGAGATGCTTTTAAAACACCTGAGCATTTTTGCTAGCCAGAAAAAGGAACTTTGCCCAGCACCTCCCAAGCCCAGCCGTGACTGTTCCTGTCTTCATGCATGCTGGAAGAGGCACAGTCAGGCTTCAAGGCTGACAAGCGTCAGAGGTGCATTTAATTTTTGCAAAATGTTTTGGGAACCTGTGAATACCCAGATATTCACAAGTCATGACATTTTTGAGTTTGGTGACAATGCTGGGTGGGGTGAGGGGTTTGGTTTAGGCTCATTTCTGCTATAGACAGATAGCTCCTGGTTGTGTTGGTTCATTTATTTTAGCATCTAGAAACTGGTAAATGAGTTCATGTTTTGCTAATCAGCACTGGTATTGTATAAGGCTGAAGTTCCATATCTCTCCCCGCTGGCTAGGAAAACAAGGTACGAAAGTGGTACTACATAAGACTCTCAAAAAATAGTGCAAGGTGCCAAAATGGTTCTGATGTAACTGAAAAGTACATCTCTCGACATTCTTCTTTCAGAAGAACTGTCCTTATCTCCAGGAATGTAGATGTTTGAGCTGTTTCAGCTGAGCACCTTTTTCAAGTATTTCAACTCTCACACAAGGGGAAGGTTTCTTATACAGCTGACAGCCCGTGCCTTGAACTGCATCTGGTAAGAAGCTGGTAGCCAGAGTGGAGCTGTCTGATCCCCTGTCTGAGAAGCACCACCAAGGACATGGGCAGGAGAACAAATCAGCACAGACTAAGGAATAGTGTGCATTTGTGAGGTCTTAGACATGCCACAAGCACTGAAGCTGTCCACCAGTCCTGCAAATGCAATTCTCCTTGTCAATATGTTGTAAGGTCATATCTGGGCTTACTTTAGGGTAACATGTTGTCCCATAGCCTTACAATGTGATGGGAAGTTGGATTCTGCGTAAATGCATTTTCTAAGCGGTTTCAAACTGTAATTGCAAGCTGGTCATATGTGAGCAATCCACTTTGGAGAGGGGAGAGAGGCAAAGATGAACGTGCCAGGGTCTATTACATTCAGAAGGCTGCAGACTCCTCGTCAAAATGAAAGATTTTTTAAAAATCATGTCACTGTTATCATTTAGCCCTGTAAAAAGACCCAAGCACCTCAGATCATGCACTTTATTGACAACCCCTCCTCAAACAAAATAAAAAATTATGTTGAAAGAAACCATAACAACTCCTATTTCCTCACCTCAGCGTCTGGGTATTTGCCCTGATTTCTACTCACTTGGACTGAAAGTTGTTTGCTAGTCTTTATCGAAGAGGATGTAGATCTGGCTTTTGGTGCAGACAGGTCTGACAGCTGCCAGGGCCAGCAGACTGCTGTTGGTGGGCAGAAGTCTTATTATCTATGCCTGGACTGTCTCTACACCTTCCTCATCTCCCACGCCCTTTGCCAGACCCATGACTAGCCCTACCAGGACAGTGTAGTATTCAGCTTTGAGGAAAATAAATCCCTCTCTTCCTTCAGAAATGCCACATTCAGACCTAGCCTTAACTAAGTCAAATTAGTGAAGTCAAATTGCAGCAGAGCTTCAACAGAAATGGAAAAGAGACACTGAGTTGACAGTCATCACTATGCTCACGTTACTATAATACTAAGTTTTCCTTTGTCCTTTAAGCTGACCTAACCTGCGTGGTAAATATGGAAGTTAACAAGAAAGTAAGCTTTAATACACACTGCATGAAAGCCTCAAAGACAAAAAAATTCTTTCTGAAATATTTCAGAAACAAAAAACCCCTACATTTATCACAATGAGTTCTGTTTTCTAAAGATTGGGCCTGAGACTCTTTTTCTGGCCTTCCTGAAGGACTTAAAAAATCGTTATGTGTAAAGGGAGAGATATTCTCTCTCACGCTTCCACTGCCATATGTCCTTCAGTTATTTCATGGACTGTGTGGGATTCATTAACCAGTCTTTTGGATGGACTCATCTTAGTGAACTGATCACTTTTTTACTGCTTCCTGGGGCTCTAATGTTCTTAGTCATGGAGCCTATTAGATTACTTCCAAGATGAAGAACTATCAAAGGTGCAGTTTGCCAAATGTGGGTTTTAAAGGAAGAAAGGGTACATAGCCTGAGTTGAATTCCAGTGGTCCTTGGCACTGAAGGTTTTGTCACTATTCAGGATGTAGAAAAACACCTAAAAATTAGATCTTTACAGGCATAAGTGTTATATTTTCTATAATTTCTCAGGTAACATGGTTCATGCTCTGGACAGCAATGCAACATACTCTTACAGTCTATATTAGATCACTTCATCGGAAAGACTTCAGAGACTAAGAGTTATAGGTTGTATACAGGTGGGTGTAGGAATTGTCTTTCACAAATACTTGTCTCTTACCACTGACTGGAGAAATGCTCACCCAAAATGCTATCAGATTCAGCCTGTGACTGGGAATCCTCCTATGGGACAGCGCTATTCTAAAGTTAAAGAACATGAAACCACCATTGTGGGAGACTGAACCTGGTATCAGTTGCAGAGATACAGCAGAAACGTAACAAAATTACTAAAAATCAAAGAAAATGCCCTTTTTTACTTCCTCTGAAAAGCGAACTGAACCTCCTTTCCTGAGTGGCTGTTGAGGGTATAAATCATAAACTACAGATGCTAATTTATGGATGCTATTTTACTGTTCTCACACACCACAGCCACAGACAATGGCTGCAATCTACATTCCCCATTACACATCACCTTTGATCTGGAACAGTCTTTTAACTGTTTAAACTGTTTAAACCTCCCTATTCCTACCCATCTTTAGAAGCCAGTGTGTTTAACTTACTCTTTGCATATTACCAAAGCACCTAAAGGCTCTAGGTAAGATTAAGAACATACAAATAACATTTTCCATTTCTCTGTAATATACTGGTGAGGTATAGGCAGTTCTTTTGGCTTTTTCTAAACACATAGTTACAGATAAGTAAATGTTAGCTAGAAACAAAATGGCAATGATTTAGTTAATTAGAAAAATGTAGAAAGTACTAGAGAGCTGTGGAAAGAGATAGACACAAGTAAAGGAGAATATGGCAAGAAGAAGTAATGCAGGTGTTGGACTAGATGACCTTTAAAGGTCCCTTCCAACCCAAACTACTTTGTAATTCTATGATAATGAAACTGTCACAAGAAGACTTGCAAGAGAAAGGTGGGAGGGGATGGAAATACAGGTGTCAAGAGCATGAGGATGAAGTTCCTCAGCTGGGAAAAGTGAAGCCAGCATTGGAAAACACCATTAGTGTCCGGTGGTTATGAAGATGTGCATCTGCTTCTGCTTTGGATGAACCTTTTATGCAGCTGCTGGCTCTGCCTAGGAATGTCTTCTGCCTCTGCAACCATATAATACACATCGGTGTTGGGAAGAGATAGAGCACTGGCAAGTCTTTATTTCCATCCCAAACTGTGCTGTCACACAGGATGAGGAGAAACATTTCTTGTTTGAATAATAATTTAAAATAAGTATTTTTATATTACATTTTAATTAATTAAAAATTCCTTGTTTATTTTTATTTATGCCCACTGTCTCCAGCTGCATCTGAATCTGCTCACTTTTCCTAAAAGTCCTTTCACAGCAGGTAGGACTGTTATCAGACAGGTACATTTAAAAGCACATAAAAAGAATGGTTTTCTTGGCTAATATCAATCCAGCAGAAACTAAAAAAAAAAATCAAGATCATTTGCAAAGCCAGTGCTTCTGGACAGGTGATACAAGATTATTTCATTTTTGTGCTAGACGTTAGTGTTGGGGACCTGAATGGTCCTACCAGAAGGAGAGGAAGCAGTGGAAAAATGAGCGAAGCTGAAACACTGAGCCTTGAAGTACTGGGTTTGCTCTTGCTGCTGCTCTTGAAACGATGTGAGAGAGAGAGATTGTGACATGCTATGCAGCATCTCTGGTCTTCCCTGCCTCTGAATTACTGATGGCAATAAGAATGATTCTGCTTTTGCTCGGAAGCCAGCAGTGCACATCTCCTTGAGCAGGATTTGGTCCATGCAGACACTACAGCAACGTTTAGATTAAAATTCAGTAACACATTCCTGTTTTAAAGTCTCTGTGTTCTACATGTAATAGGTGCAACAACAACAAGGGTGCCTTGCCTGATGCAACACACTGAATAAGAGAAGGATGGACTGGGCTTCTTAACGGCAAGGATGGGGGATACAGAAGGCAACTAAGTGAAAAGAAGAATGGAAGCACCAAACCAGGCTTTGTGGAGTGGAATGAAAGGAAGCAAAGGTTTTCTTCTTGGGGTCAAGGTGGAGTTAGTAGACCAAATGCAATTAAATTTAACAGTTCAAGCATCTCTACTCACTGATTAGTCCCTTGTGGGATGCATACTTTTCCAGATGCAACAGCTCTGAGGGTACTACTAAATACTGAACACATGTGAAAAATGAGACTTGACATTCTATTAGAAAAGGGATTCCCATTTTCCAGAGTTGTACCATATTATTTATAGGGTTGTAAACTACCAACATAATTGAATTTACACTTTACCTTTTGTGTTGCAGGATATTATCTATGGTTAAATGAAGACTTCTCATTTTACAGGTGAAGGATATGATACTATTGAAAGCTTTTCAGAGCTTATGATGTGACCCTTGTCTGTAAATTTTTATACAGAAATGGCAAAGATATAAATAGTTTTCACCTTTAATAATTCTGTACATGTAGCATAAATGGTCTGGTCAAATAAGACCAATATTGGAGATATTAGACCCCTGTAAATCAGATGGAGCTGAATTAACTGAACAGTCGAGAAAATTTCAGTTTGATAGTATTAGTTCTGTTCAACACTTTGTAGTAGCAGAAATATTTGCAGGAAAAGTAAAATATTAAAATGTGGCAGAAATATAAAAACATAGCCATGCAAATGGTTTTCATATGCATACAGTGAAAGATGCCAACATTTTATGATAATATTACTTAACTGCTATGGGCATTTTTCCCCATCAAACCTTCTAAACTTTCTAAACTCAAGCATATAAATTGCGGTGCTTGAAAGTGCATGAAATTGTTGACTAATAAGTAGACATTCAGTCTTTATTAAGGCTTATGTCCACTTTAACAAGTGTGCAGCCCTAACAGAATGGGTGCGTAGGTCTCATTTACAGTGTTCTGGTCTGTTCTTCACGGTAATTATTCTGAGATTAGAGGTCTGGTCTCTGGAGATGGCAGCAGTTTAATGACATTTGGTCACCAGTGAGTCCTCTTCTAAAATGTTTCTTAGCACAGAAAGGGATATAAAAGAATGTTTTTATTTTTCCATTTCATAGAAAAGAAATCATGGAATATTTTAAGTTTGAATGGATCTCAGAAGGCCATCTGGACTAGAACCTCTTCAAAGCAGGGCAAACTTCAACGGTGTTCCATAAGACCTAACATGTGCAATCATAAGGCTTCCTCCAGTAGTTTAAGGAAGTCTTTTCCCATTTCCTTGCCTTGACTAACCAGTCTATAGCAGACACCATAATAACCACTTGTTGGCCCTGCCTGTGATCCCAACTCATAAGCTCGCTCGCTGTCCCTCAGCCATTCCATAGCAAATCTCCATACAGGCAAGGTGTTTCTTTCTTCCCTCCTTATTTCACCTGCTTGTCCTCCCTAAGGACATGTATCCAGTCATCGCAGCACTCCAATCATGTAAGATATTCCACCATGTCTCTGTGATACCAGTGAGGTTATACATATGTGACAGGGCCTCGACTTCTAATTCTTCGTGTTTGTTCCCTGTACTCCATATGTTTGTGAACATGCACTTGACATGGACTCCGAGTTGCACTGCTTTCTCAGGGAAGTAGTGATATGTTGTTCCTCAGGTGCTTCTTTCCTGCTTCTCATTCCTCCACTTGTTTTCAAACTATGGTTTTCATCTTCTAACAAATCTAGTTTAAAGCTTTTTTCATCAAGTTGGCAAGACCATTAGTAAAGATAGTCTTGCCTTACTTTGTCAGATTAATCCTGTATTTCTGCAGTAGCTCTGTTTCCTCAGAGAGGAGCCTGTGGTTGCTTAAGTGAAAGCCTTGCCTGCAACAGCTAGGATGGGTGCCTCCACACCCTGCAGAAGAGAGTCTCCTACTACTGTTGCTCACAGCTGGCTCTTCATGGTACACTGCTTTTAATACACAAATCAGGATGATCTAGCACGAACACCTCCAACAACAGAACTTGTTCCTTCTCTCCTGCCATCATGGCCATACACCTCTTCTGCAACTGTGCACTTGCAAGTGGAGAAAGAGACTCCTTCCTCTTGTTCGAAGCATAAGCTTCCACAATTCACTATCATGGATTCCCAAATCTCCACCCCCTCTAGCCTGGCTGTCCCTTCTTCTATAAAATACAGGATCTAATGTCTTGGCTTTGCAGCAGAGTCTGTTGACCTCCTTCTCATCTTCCCTTGTGCTGTATAGTCTGGTCGCCTCCACTCTCAGATCTTTTACCAGGCAGCTCAGAGATTTGACCACAAAACACCTCCCACCGATGAGGTGACTATGTATAGCAGCCTGTAAACACAACCTAAAGCATCCTATTAAAAGCCATATGCCATTAGAACTAGTGATGCTGAAAGAATGTGAACTATAAACAAAATTTGATATAATCTTGATTAAGAGTATCATTGCCTCTCTGAGAGGATCAAGTTTTTTCTTGTTTTGTATTGTATACAAGCCCTTGGACAGTTCAAACTCAGATGTAGAAGTGATTTCTGTTAATCGGAATATGGATTTTAAAGATAAGAAAAAAGCCAAGAGCAGTAACATTCCCTAAGATAATCAGATTTGGTATAAAGTTTTGTCTTTATAGATAATTTCTCTGTTTGTGGTCCCTGGATTTCACAGTGTCATTTGGTGTTTCTCATGAAGCATTTTGTTTCCAGCTGTACACTACTGCAGGCACAGTCAATGGTAGCTGAAGGTCACAAAGAGTGTGCTGTAGATGCACACAGGCCAAGACATTACTCTTTTTTTCCATCATGCTCAGAGAGTAACAAACAGGCAAGACATTAAAATTGTCAGTGGAGAAGAAGAAAAAAACCCACAATTATCCTACCAACTAATAGTCATCAGAAACTACAAAATCCTGATGTGTACATAACCAGAATGTAATGTAACTTTCCTCTCCATTTTTAGCCAGAAAATAGTTTATTTGTTTGTTGTTTTATATGTGTGGAATTATCTGAAGTAGTGCAAAAGGAATACAATATAGGCATAAAATATGACTGCAGTAGAAGAAATGGGGATTTAATACAGTTTAGGAAAGAAGATTATGTATTTGGGTGTCTCTCTGAAGATGATTCCAGGGAGGTTAAATATATATTGAATGTGAGATGTCTATATGTATTACATAGCTGATCCTCAGAGTAGTTCTGTCAGAAAAGTGAGAATTTTCTTAACAGTTTTTTCTTATGTTGAATTTTTGTCACTATTCCCTGGAAGAAAGGAAGGAAGGGGGTGTAAAAGTTTTCTTACAAGAGCTCAGAGGAGACGAGCGTGTCACATCCATGCTGTATACACATGATACTATTACATATGCTCAAACAAGTTGCAGGGACATGGGGAACCATTCCAGGTCCCTCACGAAAAATCCTGACCTTCCTGAAGTTAGTAGTCTTCAAGGGATTAGAAATTAACTCATTTACATGATGCAGTGAGGTACCTATATTATGTTGCCTTACCAGGTTTTGGAGGTATTCCTATAAATATTGTATATATCATGGCTGGTCTTTGAAAACAAAGCTTCTGTTTTATATCAAAGCCCGAAGATTCAAAAACTTCTTTTCTTTACCTCTTTTATGCTGAAGTAAACAGTGAAATGGCGGGAATTACTCTTGTAGCTCCACTAGTTGGAGTGTGATTTCTCCAGCATAAGATAAATGGGGTTGGGCTTCATTGTTAAAATGGCTATATGGAAAAAAGTGTCTTTTTCAGGGGGTCTCAGCCCCAGTAACAAATACTTCCTCTATTTACACCAAATCAGCAGTCCTGTAAGAATAAAAATCTTATATACCAAGGAGTGTGTGTTTCTTCTTCAGTTTTTAGTAGTTCTTCACTTCTTTTTTTTGAAGCCAGACTCCGGGTACTGGGCATGGAAGTCTTCAACAAAAAGTCAAACGTATGCTGCAACAGAAGAGTTTGCATAACAAATTAGGCAAGAAAAATACATGGCTGTCCCTTGCCTTATGAGGCAATTAAAACTGCTTTAGTGGATAAATAGCCTATAATTGTTATGGCAGTCAGGAGGAAGATCCAGTAAGGAGTTCACGTCGTTAAAAGAGAAACAAGAATCAAGTCATCTCTAAGGAGAAAGTCAGGAGGAGAGCTAAAGACAGCCTCTCCTGCAGCGACCCGTTTCCCTTCCAGAGTTTTTTTTTTCCTTTTACATGAAAATTGAAAAGTGTTCATGGCTTTAGCAACAAGGCTTCTGGGGGGTTTTGTGTGAAGCTTTTCATATGATAATGATAGATTCTATGGCAACCATTGAAAACGAAGGGGCTGGAAACAAAAGCTGCAGCAGCAGAGGATCAGTACATATTCACCGTGTCTGCAGGAATAACGGCAGAGACTCACCCTTCAGAAAGGTATCTGATGGCAGCCTGTCAGAGGAGGGGCTTTGTTCTAACTCGGGCAGAGTTAACTCAGTCTATAGTTAGTGCCAGGGTTTTCACTCTAGGGTTTTGTCCACGTAAAACCACATCTATAGTAGATGTGCGGGTAGCGAGTGGTTAACGCAGGCCTGGTCATACTTTGGGGTGAACAACAGAAACGGGAGATGGAAAAGAACAGGTTTAGCAGACAAATACTGCTAGCTTCCTCATGGCTGGTTACAGTCTCAAAAGAGACTTTTCATATGTAGACAGTGTAAGCAGGATTAGGCCTATAAGGGGCTGATGTCATGTGAAATCAATGCTTAATTACACGTTACATGTACTTACTTATCTCTTGGTCCGAAAAGGAGTTTGTCATCTGAGAAAACGGAGATGTGAAATATCAAGCCCAGTCATTTGCAGAACAACAAATTACTGTTTTGGAGATGGACTGAAGCAGCAAATTATGTAGTGTTGACGATGATGGTGCCAGCCTTGAAATAGCCTATAGGATGGGCTATTGTAAGTGTTCCTATTATTGACTGCAGAAAGAATATAAGCTCAAATCAAGTCTGGCTTTGGAACACAACAAAACAGAAATCTCTAAAGTGAGAAGCAATACAAAATACAAAATAAATTTAAGAGGAAATTAAAAGACCATCCTTATTACTTGCTCTGTGATGTCACTATTTCTGTTCTAAGCTTAAAAACCATCACAATGCAGTGATACATTGAACACCAGTGATTGCAGGTGGTCTTGCTGTTCTTGTTTCTAAAGATTTTCTTTCTTCCATGACTGTATCACAGGTTTTCAACAAATTAATTTATGAATAAATATCTATTAAGCTTTAAAAAAAAATTCATACCAGGGAAAAATTTTTGCTAATGAACATGATAATATATTCTCTGTTTGAAGTAATACTGTGACTTTATTATCATGGGTTTCCAATAGAACTCTGTATTACAAGAACAGTACTACAAAAAAACAACTTCATCATGTTTCGTTCTCAGGTGGCTAACGGTAACAATATCCATGAGATTCAGAATGTTATGCCTGTTGTTGAAAAGTATTGGTCTAGATAATTTTCCTGTCACTTGTTTTACAAAGCTCAGGTTAACTACTGTATTTATAAATAAATGAATAAACTCTCAGTGAATGAGTTCCAGCTCCTAAATCAAAGCCAGGGTAGGATTAGGTTCATATTCATTGATAAATGTGTTTGAAAACTTCAGGCCCACTTATACAGACTCCAGGTGAAAAGAGAAAAGAAAGACTTGAAAAGGAAAGCTGAAATTATAAAGAACAGTGCTGTGAATAACAAGCTTCCATTATCAAGGAAGGATGATTCACACTGCAGATTTATTTCTCAAATTTTACCAATTTATTTAAATATTTATTCTCTTCATAGTGATATGCTCTTAAGCTTTCATATGAGTCCTGTGAATAGCTACCAACATACACTCATTTGCTCTTCTTTGTGTGTCTTTGTTGTTCTGGAAACAAATTCACTCCAGTCTGTTAGCCCTTCATGGAAAGGTGATCACACAGCACTACAAAAACACACGGCCCAGAGCTCTCATGACCCAGGTTTCCTCACATGCCTCAATAAGCTGAGATCACCCTCTTCAATGACTCCTTTCTGCTCAAGAAGTTTTTTTAGTCTGCAAACCAGATGAAGTAAACAGACATGCACATTTTATAAAGTTTCCAAAATAAATTTTGATTTTATTTTTTTTAAACACAAAAATTATGTAGATGTACTCAAACCATAAAAGCTTCCCACATTTCCCTAAGTCATTTTTCTGATCACTCTTGAGCTGTCTTTGAACTTAAGGAAAGTCTCTTTAGCTGTCCAGTCGTCTTCTTTGTGTATTGTTTTTTTTCAGACTCTGAATTCTGTCCCTCTTCCTGACTGCTCTCTTCTAGTCCCTCTGCAGCCTCTTATTAATGACTGGGGAGAAACATTTTCCTTCAAGCCCATCCTTTCACACCTTTTATCAAGTATTTCTGACTAGCTTCATCATAAGATTCAAACTCTCTCCTTCTTCAGGGACAGACTTTTCAGCAGGGCCTGTTGTGCTAGGACAAGGGGTAACAGTTTTAAACTAAAAGAGGGGAGATTTAGACTAGCTATAAAAAAGAAATTTTTCACAGTGAGGGTGGTGAGACACTGGCACAGGTTGCCCAGAGAGGTGGTAGATGCCCCATCCCTGGAAACATTCCAGGTCAGGTTGGACGGGGCTCTGAGCAACCTGATCTAGTTGAAGATGTCCCTGCTCACTGCAGGGGGTTTGGACTAGATGACCTCTAAAGGTCCCTTCCAACCTAAAGATTCTACGATTCTGTGATCCCCTGAGACCTGTTGCTTAATTCCATCTTCCCAACTTCAGACTTAAAATAAAATACAAAATCCCAGGCAGCAGCCTGCATTTTATTTGCAGAGATGCTCATCAGACGTTAACAACCCACTCTTGTTAATTCTCTCATAGTCGTATTCCCTTTGTCAGTTCTAGTGAAGGTTATTTTAGGCTAGAGGTGAGGAATAATGGGAGTAAAAAAATCTACTTTTCTGATGCAAAACAGGCTTTGAGAGGTATCACAGTTTCTTGGTCCTAAATAATTTCCATGTCAAACTGAATTCTCAAGCTGTACATAGCTGGAAGTCGCCACTTAAGGTAAAACATATTCTGGGCTATCAGTTTAAGGGGAAAAGATATTCAGCCAAGTAACTGTTGGGAAATGGGCTCAGCAGAGGATGTGAGTGAGTGAAACTGTCCTGTGCAGTATAGCTGAAGTTAGTGTGCTCATAGCTGCTTTTTTCCCCCCTTATCCTATTTATCTTCTCTACTCATTTGAGTTATCTTCTTTTTAGTTGTTCCATGCCCTCTTTTCCTCCATTTTGGATACCAAGGTGACAGGTGTCACTGAAAGACTCAGCCGGTCCTTTTCCCAGTGTATTTGGGAGACTGGTGTGGAGTGAAGGGGCTTCAGAGTTCTGCAGTCACAGAACCCCTGAACGGTGGAGATTGGGAACCTCTGTATGTCATCTGGTACAATCCCCTGCTCAAGCAGGGCCACCTAGGGCAGCCAGTTCGATGTCAGATTTCTGAAGACATTACAGAATTCAGTGTAAAAGAATTACACCAAAAGGAAACTGGAGGTGCAAAAATCTTTGAGGCTGATGATTAACTTTAAGACATTTTAGGGTTTTTCCTTCAAAAAAGTCATGGTTTGAACTGCAGCTTGTGGAAATTCCACTTTTTCTCTCTTCCTTTTCTCATGTATGTTAGTGGATTTCCCCAAATACATTTCTGAAACACAAAAGCAGAAGTGATGAGTGGGAATTTGTGAAGAATTCTGACAAAATATGAAGAAAAATAATTGTCCATTTATTTACCAAGAAAGATGACCTATCGTTTATTTCTCTGCCTGTGGTTCAGTCAAACCCCACAGATTTGGACTTAAACTGCTAATTTAAGTTAAAACAGAATGTCCAAAGTATTTCACTGCAATTTGATAGAAGGTTTTACTTCTCCATCCGTAACAGCAGATGTGGACGCTGTCATGCCACCAAACATTTTAATCGCAGACTTGTTCTTTATTCCATGGGAGTAGAATACATATCTGGTGAGTTAATCAGACCTCATGAAACAATGTGGACCTGATATCATTTTCATTTGTGTGTGATGGATATAGCAAAACAGGTCATGCTGTGTCTGGTCTATGGTAACTGGATATGAACACAAAAGTCTCAGCTCAGGTCCCCAGGCAAGGAAAGGTATCTACTGTCATTGGGGATGCTCAAGGCTGCAGGGAATTATATTCTTCTTAGTTTCTATTTCTTGGCCCAAAAGCACATGGTTTCCTTGCAGGATGTGTGCCACTTCCAGCAATCCATCTTTGAAATAACATAGTGTGTCTCAGACAGAACTAGTGACTACTCTTTGATACCTTCTATTGAAGCAGATCAAAGGCTGTCAGACAACATTTGTGAACACTGAAACTCAGTCCTCTGTACTGCTAAGATCCTGCCACAACCCAAAGCATGGTTTTGGCTCACACCTGCTAACATTCCCTAAATAAAACTTGGGCATAACTTGGCAATTAATAGTAGCCAAAAGCAATTCCAGTAAGTGTTCGGATGTTACCACTGTATTTGGTGGGTAAGAGGGTTTCACATTATGGATACATGCTGCTCTATGCTATTTGGCCTCAGTGCCAAGAAATGGTCTTTTGCTCTTTTAATTCACTTGTACAGACATTTCCAAATCCTAGTACTGCAAAGCCAATCACAAATACTTTGGACAAGTTTGACCCAGCAGAGTAAGCTGACACTAGACAGTGATTTGTATCATGGGGTTATGAAGTTTTTGATGTGGTATGAGTCGTTCTAAAGCCAGACTGACTCTATGATCGAACCACATCCAGAATAAGTTAAGAGCATAGTTTTCCACCCAGTGTGGACATCCTTCTAACATTTCAAAACAGCAACTGTGTCTGAGGTGAGAAAATTGTGCTGATTCAGCTAACCCAATATAGGTATGCATTTAGCAGAACCAGTACCACTACACTATGAAAACACTCCTATTTTGCCCGTCATGTGTCATTTTCACTTAATGGAGATCAATTTCTTTTCGCATTTGGCCAGCTAAATTACTGTTAAGTGGTTTCTTAATTAAACTGGTTACATATTTATATCATATATCTGATACTTTAATTCTTTACATGGAGTTCAGACCAAGCAGTCATGATAACTGGTCTATATAGGTTTAGTAAGGACTGAAACTAGACAAAATGACTGGTAGCTTTCCCTGTTCCTTTTTAAAGGTGGTTGATATAAACATATAGTTCATGCTATAGATGTCTTCCGCTTCAGCTAGGGTCTAGAGGAGGCAGAATGTTTCTCTCCGCCCAGCTTCTGCCTACTCACTGAACCTTTAAAAATGAGAAACATATAAGTGTTGCTAAATCACAGAATCTAGACTCAGCACAAGAAATCTGACTCTGCACCAAAAATGCAGCTGTTCATTTATACTTTTATATTCTCTATGCAAAGCTCAAATAATGGTAACAAAATTTAAGAGAAATCAAACCATTTTGGAGGATGTTCTGTGAAAGAGACTTTCTGCTTGTTTTCTGCAACATGCTGGAAGCATGAGTCAGAAAGGGAGGAAAGTGAGAAGATCCTTTTGAAAATATATAAAGGGAATGGAGTGTTCGATGCATTGCTTATTTTCTTTCATGTGATCTGCAAATGTACAAAATGTAGTTTCTTAGTGGTAGTAATGAACTATATAAGCAATGCTGCCTCTTTTACTCATGTTAATTACTGTCTCGTTCTGTCCTACTGTTAAGAACAGTTTCTCTGTTAGTGACCAAAATAACCTGCGGCAAGGGAATGTTACTGGAACTGGGTCCAGTACAGTCTTTCTACTCCTGGAAAGAAATAATTAGTAAGAGAAAAAAAAATTATTTTAACTTTAAGAGGGTAATTGATTATATTAAAGTATGTTAAAGGCAAAAAATGTCTGCATTTATAAGACATATTTTTTTCATTGGATTCTGTTCAATAGAACCATAAATCCCCACACCAGCTTGATCTTATGAAGTCCTTTTACTAGTCTAGTAGAGTTGAGGTTTTGTATTTCTGATAATGGTTGTCTCTTAACTCTGTGAAGTTTCTTTTTTAAGTGCTTGGCACTCAGTCCAAACCAGCATACAAAAAAATGTTACAGTATAGCTGACAGGAAGAACAGCTTTCTCCTGGAAATGGAAGATGCTCTACTTACTTAATTTCTTTTTAAAAGGAATTTTGCTGGGGTAAGGGGAAGAGGCAACATGGGTGAAGGGGAAAGGGAAGGGAAAAACTATCCTGTTGGGAAATAGCAAGAATGAGAAGCATTTCTTTTTAGCAAAAAGTGATAAAAACAATAATGAAGAGAAACAGAGAAGTAAACCTATCCTATGCACACGTTAACTTATATTAATTAGCCTCTGCTTACTTTGTGAGAGAGACTGCCATCAGGCATTCTGTCATACGGGGGAAGTTAAGACACTAACATTAAAAAAACAGAACCAGATCCTCTTTAAGACAGCAGCATCCCTGTCCAGAAGAGAAAATCCACTCTGCTCTCATCAGAATTCAAGATGCCAATTGTTGATTCAAAGGGATGGTGATCATGACGGTAAGAATTATTAAAATAATATTACCATGATACATAATTTTCTTATGTAACGCAGTGCATACAGTACAAATCAAATACAGTGCATACAGTACAAACATAAAAACAATGAAAAATAAAAGGTGAAGACAAACCCCCCGTTAAACTGAACATGGCGTATTAAAACATGTGTTACGCTTTGTTTTAAAAACAACAACGCTATACCTCCTGGACCAAGTGAATGGTAAAGTGTAAGAGAGATACTCATGGGTGCTCTGGCACAATTGCTAAAGGTTGAAAACACTTTGGCTTTGAAGCCATTCTCTGTGAGTTATCTGAGACCCTGTGTGTTACTACTGTACCTTGGATACCAGGGCAAAGAGGCAGAAGGTCACAAAAATGCATTATAACCTTTTTTCAGGCAATGTGGTTGGAAATACTATCCTGTTCCATTTTTTAATGAAAACTTTCTAGCCAAAATGTGTCTACTGACCTGGAAAAGTTACTTTGAAAGACTTAAAAAACCCTCTATTAGATAATTGTATCTTCTGGCTAATGGAAATAAAAACATTCCCTCTTTGGTCTGTGTATTTCTATTTTATTTACCAAATGTACCATGTCTGTAGGCATCTTGGACTGGTATTCAAAATTCCCATCAGTAAAAGCAACTGTTTTGGGAGGATTTATTGCTCGAGTAAATTAACCTTGTTCTTTTCTCAACATTCAGATGGAGATACAGGCTGAAAGCTATGTGCTGATGTCCATTTTGTGTGTGTAAATTTAACTTTCATTGACATAATATTCCATGGAACAGCAGCCTATTACAAAGGGGGAAAAAAAAAAAAGAGAGCTAACAAAAACTAAAACTGTGTCCAAAGGTACAGCCTCATATCTGTGTTTTTACAGGACTGCATGTTCTCTTCACATGGTACTTCATATAATAAAAAAGTGGGCATGTGCTTAGCTTTAGGAATGAAAATATTTCTCTTCAGGCAGGAATTTTCAACCACTCAAGGTTAAGCATGTGTTTAAATGCTGTACTGGATGAGAGCCATCATGATGTATTTTTGAAAGCACCTTTTGGCACAGACTTAATTCTAAAGACCTTATTGCAGAACAAGAATGTGGAAATCTGCTGCTACAGTCAGTTGGCAGTGACTTTCCTATGGTGAATCTCTGACCTATTGAAAATTGTGGCTGATCCCACAAACTTACCTGCTTGTTTTTCACTTTGTATTCCTAGAACTGGATGGGTGAAAATGCAAAGTAAAGAAAATAGAAATCCCACGGCTCTGTCTTAGTCCAGTTCTCTGTGTCATTGTATTCCAGGTAATTCTGTAGTGGAAGGAAATAGAAACAGGATTTGCAAGGTAAATCTTTTCAAAGTCTGAACACATTTCACGATTTCAACAGTTTTTCATAGATTTGCCATCAGGAAGTAAAAACAATTGTCAAATCTTGTGTACTTTCTTGACAAAAATCAAGTTACATTAACATCAGTATTAGGAGACATTTGAGAAAAAGTGTGCAGAACTTTATCTTACCTTTCACACTCTCACACTGCAGAGGTATTGCCAGCAAGTATGTTGCTGTTTGAGGCAATAACAGCAAGTATCAGAAGGAATCCAATTTTTGTCTCAGGTCCCTGCCTCAGGTTGCAGTGCTGATGGATAAAAAATTCTTTGCCAAGGAATGTGGTCTGGCTGTTGCTAAGACTAAAATGAGAATCTACATCTACAGGAAGGGCCAGAAAGAAGATCTGCAGAACTACAGACCTGTCAGTCTGACCTCAGTGCCAGGGAAGGTTATGGAACAGATTACCTGGAGTGCCGTCACATATGACACATACAGGACAACCAGGTGATCAGGCCCAGCCAGCACAGGTTCATGAAAATTCATGCTTGACTAGTCTGATGTCCTTCTATGACAAGGTGACCCACCTAGCGGATGAGGGAAAGGCTGTGGATGTTGTCTACCTAGATTTGGTGAAGCCTTTGACACCATTTCCCACAGCATTCTCCTGGAGAAACTGGCTGCTCATGGCTTGGACAGAAATATGCTTTGCTGGGTAAAAAACTGGCTGGATGGCCAGGCCTAAAGAATTGTGGTAAATGGAGTTAAATATAGTTGGTGGTCAGTCACGAGTGGTGTTCCCCAGGGCTCAGTACAGAGGCCAGTTCTGTTTAATATCTTTATCAACGATCTGGACAAGGGGATTAAATATACCCTCAGTAAGTTTGCAGACGACTCCAAGTTGGGAGTAAGTGTTGATCTGCTGGAGGGCAGGAGGGCTCTGCAGAGGGATCTGGACAGGCTGGATCGATGGGCTGAGGCCAACTGTATGGGATTCAACAAGGCTAACTGTTGGGTCCTGCACTTGGGTCACAACAACCCCATGCAATGTTACAAGTTTGGGGAAGAGTGGCTGGAGAGCTGCCCAGTGGAAAAGGACCTGGGGGTCGTGGTCAACAGTTGGCTGAACATGAGCCGGCAGTGTGCCCAGGTGGCCAAGAAGGCCAACAGCATCCTGGCCTGTATCAGGAATAGTGTGGCCAGCAGGAGCAGGGAAGTGATTGTGCCCCTGTACTCGGCACTGATGGGGCCACACCTCAAATCCTGTGTTCAGTGTTGGGCCCCTCACTACAAGAAAGACATTGAGGTGCTGGAGCATGTCCAGAGAAGGGCAACAAAGCCAATGATGGTTCTAGAGAACAAGTCCTTTGAGGAGCGGCTAGAGAAGAGGAGGCTGAGGGGAGATCTTATCGCTCTCTACAACTACCTGAAAAGGAGTTGTAGTGAGGTGGGTGTCAGTCTCTTCTCCCAGGTAAAAAGTGATAGAAGAGGAAACGGCCTCAAGTTGTCCCAGGGGACATTTAGAATGGATATTAGGAAAAACTCGTTCACCAGAAGGATTGTGAAGCATTTGAACAGGCTTGAACATTTAAGTCACCATTCCTGGAGGGCTGCTATTTAAAAGATGTGTAGATGTGGTGCTTAGTGACATGGTTTACTGATGGACTTGATGATCCCAGAGGTCTTTTCCAACCTAAACAATTCTATGATTCTATAGCTAACTCAGACTTCACTGAAGTAAGCAGATTTTTTATTATTATTTATTTATTTTAGTGGGATTTGGACTGGATGGCAGAAGTTAAACACATAGAACCCTGATTTAGGATTATAAGCAGTTATTTAATAGATAGCTGTATCTAAGTGCCATAACCAATTAGTGTGGTAGACTCTGTGATGCTGTAAGACAGAAAGAGAGCAGTAACCAGACTGCCAGACTTGTAAGAAAACCTTCAACTGCAAAGTATTTGCAGAGATTTATTGAAAATTTTCCTGGATGGAGCAGGAGCCTCTTGGGAGATTTCACTTACCTGCCCGCCAACCAAATACAGAAAGCTATTACTAAAAGTGAGCAAATTCTGGTTTTGTACCTCTCCTTGATGAATAGCATTTGATACTGAATATATCCTTAAGTGACTTGCTTAAGTTAAAGTGACTCCATCACTGGGCCTTTCTACTTTTCAGGAAAGCTATTCCCTGGTAAGAGAGAACTGACTGCTCTCTGTCTTAATGTTACCTGGAGCCTGCCCTAAAATACAAAGTAATAGTGCACAGAGAATGTAAACATAGCCCTGGTCCTATTTTATCAAGATGCATCTTTGACCTGTTTAGCCAAAGGGAAAGGCAAGACTTTAGGAAACACCTTGCAAATTCTCCTTTGAACCTTTTCCAAAGAATTTTGTCTTATCTTGTGGTAATTCTTTTTCTCTGGTGACTGGTTTACTAGGGTACCAGGGACAGCTATAACCTGTTACAATCCACTACTTACAGTATTGACTTTTGAGTTAGATTTGATGTATTTTGAAGTTATTTGCCCTTAGTCACTCCCTAGACACTATTCGGTCATCTACATTGCTAGTGATGACGTACAGAAAAACAAATTTCTTTTTCCAGAAGGATTTTTATTGAAGTATCTTTTTTAAATGGGAGATGTCGGATTAGGGAATTTTTATTGACAGCATTCAGTCAGCTAGCATTAGCCTAATTACTATCTACTTGTGGGTGTTGAGTCTGTGTATGTACTTGAAGTAACCTTTGCACTTCCAGTGAAGTTCCCCTGCAGTCTAGACGTGCTCACATCCCTGCAAAAGAGAGAAGTCCGGTGAAGAAGCCCTCGCAGCTGTGTTTCCGGCACTCCCTGATCCCGTTGTTAACCTTTATGGGCAGGTTATGAGAAGCCCACCTCCTTCATTGGGAAACTGGGATGACCATTTGCGCCTTCCCCTCATAGGTGCAGCAAGCCTATTTCAGCACTCCACTCCTCCCTGTGCCCATGAGAGTCACTAATGCCTGTCAGAAATGTCTTGACATTTGTTCCTTAATATAGCTCAGCCTCATAGGAACCTGACATATGGCTTGCTGTGCTAAATAGACCACATTTCCTGCAAACACTTTCATTTCTGTAATCCTAAGTGTGTAATGTGCTGCCCTCAAGGAAGCTTACCTCTATCGCTTTGCTTCAAATTGAGCTGCTATGGCAAAACACCTTCCAGAAGAGAGTCTTCAGGGAGAATTAGGTTAAGGGCTTCGGTTTGAGAAAGAACTACTTTTTAAAGGATGTGCAGTTAGGCCTTTCAGATGCTGCTTCAAAGCTGGGAAACATTCTCAGTGATGGGGAGATGGGAATATCATGAAGGAAAAGTTGGGTGACCTGGATAGCAAGTGGGATGGAAATTAGCATTATGGGAGACGGTGTCATACACTGAAGGACTGATAAGGCTCTGGGATGTCATCAGTGGTAAGTAAGGGAAGAAGAGAAAGTGAGTGCATGAGTCAGGTACAGGATAGCTATAAAATAACACTGGGAAAGAAGCAAAGACAATCCTAGAATGAAAACTGGAGAGGTTTTTCCAGTAGAGGTAAGAAAGTATGACTGCACTGTGCAGGACCCTGGGGAGGTCTTCATCTAAATATTGTACACAGTTTTAGTCAACCAAGTTCCAGCAGGATAAATTGCAAGTGGAATAGGTGCAAGGAGGCGATAATTAATACCCATGTTACAATCAAAATCTAAAATAACATGGCTTCGTTAAATTAAATATTCCCATCAGTAGGTCAAAGTGGGTAAAACACGATGTGGGAAAAAGAACAATCTAAGGTAAATGACAGTGCTGGCACAAGACCAAAAATGTATAAATGTGCAAGAAAGTCTGGTGGAGAAGTAACTGATATGATTCTGATGGTGCAGCATACCAAACAAACAAGTGGTTGGCTCAAACCAAACAACCTGAAATGTCTCTCCACAACACATCTACATGTGGTTCCATGGTGTTCCTTCCCATAGGTTGTTGTGAATAAAACAGTTTTCATGAGCTCAAGAATCAGTCAAAATAATACTGATTATAAAAGAAATGGAAGAAAAAAGCCCACTGAGGTCTATTAAATCCCAAAACATGGCTTCCAGCTGGGGAAATCCTTGAGCTGGGGATGAGCTAGGAAGTCCTTGAGAAACAAAGGTGTAATAGTTTCTGGGGGTTGTTGCCACATGCTTGCCCCACTGTTATTTACTTCCATGGACATTCACTGTTGATCACAGTTAAAAGCAGAACACAGACAGGTTAGACAAAGTTGTAGTATGAGCTTGAATTGACAATCTTATGTTTCTACATAGCTTCAGACCAGCTACCTCAGTTCTTGGGAGTGCTCTAACCATGTGCCAAAAACTCAACGTAGGCTAATCCACCTGTTTGCTTGGCAAAATATATGGAAAGCGCACATTGGTCACAAAATGAAAATATGAGACATTAATCCCAAGAAAATGTTTTTGATACATTTTCCCTTAAAGCAACAACTAAACAAAAAAGGAAACAACGAATTAAGAAACTCCCACAAAAAAAAACCCCAAACCAAAAAACAACCCAAAAGACCACCACAAAAAAAACCCTAAAACCCCAACATTTTTTTTCTGCTATATGTAAGTGCATGGGATTTTTGACATGAGGAACTTCTTTCCTGACTGTAGCCTCCAGAAAACAGAAATATCCATCAACATACAAGACAGTGACTTCAGGGTGGAACTACAGGCTGTTTTAAAAGGTATGATAAGACCAGAACGCAGCAGGCTTTGTCATTTGAGAAACCATAGCTCAGAGGACATCTGAGATGCAGTGGAATAAGGCAAGACAAAGCAGTGCATTAGACCTTAATAATGAAATCGCCGGTTTTCAAGGACTGAAAATGGAGAGCAGTTACAGAAATTGTTTTAACGCCTTTGCTACAGAAGTGACCGCTGCAACACAACAAATAAGTGCATTGGTGGGTGAAACTTCTGGATGTGAGAGGGTATCGAGGAGTCAGTTCAGTCACGTGAGCAGGCGATCAGTCTCTATGTGACAAAACTTCCTTGTCTCCTCTCCTAGGGGACACCCATCCATTTCTGTATAACCTGTAATTCTTGTCCAAGAATAGAGAACAGAAGTGAATTGCTGAGGAGTTAATAATTTTGGGGGTTTTGTTTTTATCCCGCCCCTCCCCTTTTTTTTTTCTCTGGTAAGGGAGGGGGTTATTTATTGCTGCACTACATCAAAGTGGGACACTCACATTTCTGTCTCCCAAGTATTCTCCTTCCAGCAGTGAGTGGCTAATACTAGCTGCACTCAAAAAAGAGAAAAGACATTTTATATGAACAATTAAAAAGCAACCTGTTTCCAGAAAAATGTTCCTCTTTACTCTCTGTAAATGGAAAAACAATTTCTGCAACTTTATTTATATACTACTGTTCATTACTGTAATTCTAGATATTGTATTATTTATGCAATAAATATTCTTGCCTATTGGAAATTCTTTGCCTCAACATTACACAAAACTTTAGCAAAAGCATCCATGCTTGGCTCACTGTTTATTGGTTACGAATGTTTCACTGCTCAGCACAAGGGCACATTCCATCGTACGTGTTAAAGAGAGAAAAATTCTGATTGCTTTTCTGCTCTTCACTGCCTCTGCCTCTGTCTGATCTCATCAGCCTTTATCTTTTTATTTCTTCTCAGAGAGTCCTGATTGTCACATCTTTGCGTGTTAATTTTTCTGCACCCTAGCACTGATCATGACTTGCCTACAGCTGCAGTAATACTTCTGGAGTGAAGAGACCAGCGCTTTGTGGAGTCAAGTCCAAGTCAAGTAGCACCACATCTTAATGCAGCAGCTTCTATTTTTTTTTTCCTCACTGCTTTTCTCCTTTCTGTGCTTTGTAAATCCTAATGCCCTGCATGTTTAGCTGACTGTCACTATCTATGGACCAAAGATCCTCACTGAACTGCCCACAGTGAAGCCCAAGTTCATTTTATGACTTAAGGCAGCGGATGTGAAATTCTTTGGCTGCAGTTGAACTGTGAGACATGGGAGCATGCCGGCTGCACCCTGACTGCATGCCAGGACTCTGTCCTCTCCAGGAGGAAACCTGGGGGTCATGGGCCCAGGTCTGAGGCCAGGAGGAGAGGGCACCTCAGACAGCACCTCCACCCTGCACCTCACACTCAACCCATGAGGTGGCCAAGCAGCATGAGGGGCTCCAGCCCCAGCTACACGGAGTCCCATATTCCCTTGGCTGAAGGACTGGACTCAAGCTGCCTCTTGAATCTTCCTGTTCAGAGGGCTTGGCAAAGTTGGGAGTGAAAGAATAAGAAAGGAAAATGGAAACAGGAGGATACAGGTATTTGTGACAGAGCTGGCTGAACAGGGCTGTACCTGTCATAGGAAATCTCAGTCCCAACGGATTACATAAGGTTTACAGCAGTATTTGTTGTCTTAGCTGCAGATGTCATTCATTACTTGTTCCTCATGTTCCTACCACAAAAGATGGAAAAGGAATTATAAGATGAATTTGAAAGCATACATTAAAAATTCTTCTATATTGCTTTGATTTTGATAATTGACTCCTTTTAACTTCACTTGATTCATTACAATTAGTTTTCTTTGGAGATTTTTTCAACAGTAAACTGCCTGTAAGATAACAGAATTTCTTCAGCTAAAATATTTTTTATCAAGCTGCTATGGTTACTGACTATTCTGATGATGACTTAGTATCTCGAGAGGGTAAAAACTATTTTTATTCTGAAAATTTCAAGATGTCATATTTTTTCTTAATTAAATTGTGCTGCAGATGTGTGTGTTTACTAACAATTGCTTAAAATTGTACCTTTTCAAATGATGACACTTGTTCTTTCAATAAATATTTGTAATAAACATGTCCAGATCTCAGTAAATAGACGAGCTTTCATTTAAAGACACTCCTTGTTCCTGGGTTCTCTATTAAAAAAGTAATTTCCTTTATTTATATGAAATTCTTCATTACAGTTACTTTTGAATAAAAATATATTTCAGGCAGTTCCCATATTATCTGACCTGCAAATCGCAAAGGGGAAAAGCTTGTGGATCTTTTTTTCTCCTTGTTTTCAACATTTACAGTGTTTTCCACTCATAGAGTGTCACATATTCCCTCTGGAGAACGATACAGGATGGTGTCTTTTTTTACATCATTTGGAAAATAATTTATAATTAGGCTCATATGCAATTAGCATTTATTTTTACTTATGCTAAGGAATTGTGTAAGGGGTTCTTAAATAATAAAATATTCAGAAAAGTCACGTGATTTTTCTGGGACTATTCCAAACTTGTTTCACCTGTAAAAAACAAATCTTAAACCCCAGTATTTGTTTGTTTTATATCTATTAATTTCTTCCTCTTCCTTTTATTTTTTATGGACAGGAGTTAGCAACATTGGCTCAGAGAACAGCTACTGAAATTGCATATGAATGTGAAAAAAACCTATTAGACTTAAAATATAAATTGCCTCATTCTGTCCCCGCTCTGTGATCCCTCTTCCTTTAGCCTGCTGTGTTTCTCTGAATGTATTCATTTTTGGAACGGTTAATTTCCATACCAGATTCTCATTTAAAATATAAGAGCTTGCAAACCAAATAAGTTCCATCTTCAGGCATTAGCAGCAAAGAGCATCTGGGCAGCAGAGCCAAGCGAGAGACGTGCAGCAGCACAAATGCAGGCCACAGTTTTTTGAGAAAAACTACTTGATTCTTGTCTCCTGTCTCTGATCTGAGCACTGCAGCTGTATTGTGCCTTGCGCTGCGGATGTGTGACACAGTGCAAAGGCTGACACAATGCTGGGAAAGCAGAAGAAAAGTGAATGGGACTGTGAAACTCCCTCTTTTGGCTCAGCAGGGAGTCTTCAGAGTTTACTTCAGCAGGGAGGAACTCGTTTGAGTTTTCCTTAAACAAAGCAACACACTAAGAGGAGCAAAACTGCCTCCTCTCCTTTTGTTTGTCTTTTTTTTTTGCTTTAATCACTCTGTTAGCATGAATATTGTACAGTTTCTCACCCCGTGATTATAAACAAAACTGGTAGTCCCCTTGCTTCCTACAGTATTTCTAGCAGTTCTCTAATATTTTTCTATTAATGACTGCATCTCTCTCTCTGTCTGTTATTCAACTGCTCCCGCAAACCACACGTGCACACAAGCACACAGGCACTTTCAGTAGGTAATTCCTCTGCTGCAAAAACAGAAGTAATTAAAAGCTAAAGGAATCTCAGTTACTCTGTCCAAACAGTTGTAGGCACATCCATAATTTGTACCTACACCCTTTTATGTCCATGACATTTTATTTCACCACCGCGTTCCTAGTGTCTATGGCTGTCCTACTTCAATCCCCATTATCACAGACATAGCTGTGCTAGGAACTTATATTGCAGGTCCACTCTTTTCACTGTATCTCTGCATGTTTATGGGAACTCAGGATGGCAGGTGAACTATTCTATTCAAATCAAAACGTTTATCACAGTTAGAGTTCAAACCAAACTGTTATCTTCTTGTTAGCATTTACCATGACACATGACAGGTTACGTAAGAAATATACCAAACCAGGAGAATTAAAGCAACTCCATAGAAAGAAAAGCAAAGTCAGGCTTTATGATTTATACGATTTATAAGCAGTAGCAATCAATATGACTTTCAAATAGACAAGATTTCCCTTAAAACAGGTCACAGCTGTGACAGACAGCTTACAGAAAAAGCAAGACACACCCAATTTACGAGAAGAGGTTGTGGGAAGGGAAAGCAGACACCAGAAAAGGCGTAGAAAAGGTTGGCCTTCTTGCAGATTATACTTATTCATGTGTTCAGCTTCAAGCATATTTCTAGCTCCATGAAGCATCTCAAAACTCTTCACATGCTTACAGTTACATACACACTCAAGCGCTTGGCTGTCTCAGAGTGCTAATGCTGAGAAGCGGAGGTTCTCTTCACATTGTTGCTGAAGTATCACTGGAAGTTTTTGGGTGAAGCAAGAACTTCTTTGACAAATTTTCCCATAAATAAGATGTTTAATCTCACCAAGGTATTGCTCAGATTGTTCCTTCCAATAAAGCTGGCTGTGGGTTATGTGTGGGAACAAAAGATGTAGAGATACAGGGTTAAGTGATGGGCTCAATTGCCTGTACTTTTCAACTATTAGCACGCTCCCAGGCAGTTTTGATCTGTATCGAGCAGCATTCTGACTGGCAGTGTTTAGGCGTGATCAGGAGATAGCTCTAGGGATGTTGCCAACGGACAGTGGGATGCAGGGAAGAGGGAGAGCATCATCTGAGTAGGGCAGCTGTGCCATGCCACTGCCCCTGTGGGCCAGCAGACAGCTCCCCAGTCTCTTTATTTGATAATACATTTGTAGACAAGGCATACTCTGAGGGTGTAGGTTTTTGTGTGAGCTAACCATCAGGTCATTTGAAGAGATTACCTGTCTGTCAGAGCAGCTGGGGCACAGTGAAGCCAAAACCCTTGGCATGGAGCTGGCTCCACTGCCACCCTCAGTGTCCCCCTCCCTACCTGCCCGGGCGCCCTGTTGCTCCCAGCTCCTCTTCTCCACACTATTTGATTGGGCAGGAGACTAATTTGGCTGGAACTGGAGAGGCACAGATGGTACCAGGGTACTGTCTCCAAACATACCAGCTGCTGTAAAACCTTGGAGTTTTTGTCAGCGTCACCAAAATGTCTCCATTAAGTTTGAGCAGTGGAAAGGG
>NW_010545436.1:57345-72394 GCF_000687285.1 Phaethon lepturus
TGTGAGAGACGCTGAGTTCTCAAGTTGTTAATACTAAGTCAGTGCAACATTTTCCCCTTCTTTTTTAAAAAAATACGTATTCAGTAGATTCTCAAGTTCCCAACAGTGTTCCTCTGAGCTACAACAGCACATTAAGCTGAGCTTACTGAAAGGTAACCTTAGGAAAAAAGAGAACTGGCAATTGCCTTGGTTTAAAAATGGGTGGAATGATTCATCAGGAAAGAAAATATGTGGCAACAAGTGAGGTCTTTCTAAGACATCTGGGGTTTGTAAACAATGAGATAAACTAATCAGAAAACAAGGACAAAGCTTCTCCCAGCTTGAAAGCCCGTTTATTCCATTGGGTATGGGTCCTGCTCCCTCCCCTATTCCTTGTATCCTCTCTGTTTCTGAGGAACGAGAGTTTATACAACATTCAGAGTTCAGTCTGAGAAAAAGAAAATTTCCTGTTGTTCAAAATGGATAGCATCTCAAAAAGAAAACAAAATAAAAAACATCTACATATTGCTTTTAACTCAATTAAGTAAGAAGATCTTTATGTTTTTCAGTTAACACTCTCATACTAAGTATATAATAAATGATCAAGTTAAGAACTGTAGGTGTTTTAAGGCAAGAAAACGTTAATTTTATTTGAAATGCCCATGATTTTGCTCTGGTCTGCATTCCTGAGGTACATCATGGGTCTCAGACCCAAAAGTTATTTTCCTGATATATTGTTATTACAAGTTGATTATGAAATCTCTTATGGAAAGTGAAGAATGTATGATATGCATAGCTTACTCCTACTTGTAATATCTTAGCATTTAAGTACATGCTGGTATACTTCCTCGTATATACAATTTAAATGTAATTTCACTGTGATGTAAAAAACCACAGTAAAACTCATTTTCCACCCTGGTTATGAGTATACTATACTTTCTCTCTCTGGAAATGTAAGCAATAGAAGAAAGTAACATTTTAATATCTGGTATTTGTCATACTTGAATAGCAGAAATATTACTTTCGTCTCCCTTGCTAATGACGATTCATTCACCCGTTTCACATGAGTGTGAAAATCTCAGGAAATTCAGTATGTTCTTTGTAATAATTGATTTGCTAATCCATTTAAATACAAATTGCCATCCATCCATCCATCCGTCCATCCATCCACCTGTCCGTTATGTTTTATTTCTTTTATGCTTCTCAGTTGCTGTATTTTGTGTCACTTCCAAAAACATGCAAGACACAAAAGAACAATTTTGTTCTGTTTATAAAATGTCTCCAGAAAAGCCTTATACTAGAACTGCATTTCAGGTGTAGCTCTAAGAGTCTACAAAACTCAGTCAGAGATCCATAGGCGTTAGATCCCTTGTTATTGATGGGTCTTGGGGCCAGGTTCAGCTAATGCTAAGGGATCCTTACCCCTGAGGAGTGAGCTTCTTAAATCGTTGGGCCTCCTTCCCCAGCTAACAGCTACTTCCATGAGCAAGCGCTGCATTATCTCGATCTGACGTTCCACCCTGATGATGTCGAAATGATATGATGCACGCAGGCCTTGTGAATCGCTGTGTTCACCTGCTAAACTCACTGGTTAGCCCAGGACTGGTGTAGGATATAAAGAAATCTGGCAGCGTGACTGAAAGACAACTGATAAAGACTGAATGAGTGGAGACATTTTGGCCTCGCTTCCTCAGTTTCTTGCCAATCTTCTGTGGGTGTGATACTGCGACTCCGTCCCTAAAGCTTTGTTTTAGGCTGGTGTGAGAACAGTCAAGCAACTTTTTAACCTCATTTGAGGAGAGCTGGAGGAACGGATAATGTGGAATAAAAGGCAGTGTTCAGACAATTTGGGAGAATATCAGGAATGCTGTTAAAAATACCTGATTCCTGGAATCAATAGCTCTTTTTCTTAGTAGGTTGTCTAACACAGCAATATAAATACTCACATTTTCCTTTGGGTAAGTACTACCAGTGAAGTAAAATTTAAATGGGAAGTGGTGTGCACTTTCTGAAACAGGTATCCTTGTCTGTCTGTGGTGATCTGCCAGTATAAGTTGCAACTCTTAACATAGAAAATTGAAAATGAAAAAAGCATTCTATATGCATGAATAAGCTCCATGGAAATTTATCTATTTAGATATTAAAACAGCCCAAATTTTACATGCACTCCTAATTCTAATGGAGATGTGTGTGAGAAAATGACACAGAGTGGCATAAAAATTAAATTAAGTGGAGATTTTTTTTTTCCTTTACATGCCTCTACACTCCCTGGAGCTAAACAACTGAAGACCAAAACACAAATGAACAAAAACCAAAAGAAGACAGGACAGTAATTATAAACTGTCTTTTAGATGTTTTTCTTTGTAACTCAGAAGTTGGAAGCACAGGACATTGCACTAGAAATTCTTTTTATGAGATTTCCCAAATCCAAGAGATATGGCTAAAATTCTACACACCAGAGGGTTTCCCTGTCTTGTGGTTTATCTGACTAGGTATTCTAACAGTCTGTGATGGATATGCACCAACCGCAGGGATGAGTCAAACAGAGGAAATTAATTCATCATTAACTAAGATGAATTCACTTGAGACATCATAGCAATCAAGGCGGGTTAAAATATGCCATTGTTGCCAAAGAGGAAATATGAAGAAGTAGGCATGGGAATAATGCCCATATTTTGCTGGCTCTAGAAACTTATTACAGAAGAGCTAAACTTACTTCTGTGCTAAGCATTTCAGATATAGTCAGTTGGGAATGACAATAAAAGTACAAACTATTCCTCATTATTGAAGGGTAAAATCCAAACGGAATTAATATCTGGGAATCCCCTGACTTTTAAAAAGCTCTTTCTATTTTTAATTTTAAATGCATTTTGTACAGCTGATATAGAACGGAGCAGCCAAGATAGCTAGGCTATAAGAGCATTCATTAGCGTGTTACGAATATGAAGTTCAGCTTCAGTCTCTATCATTAAGCACACCAGCCTTGGATTTTCGTTTGCAAAAGCTGTGAGGTGTAGGTCTCTCCTTATGTCCTGCAACATCGTAAAAACTTATACTCCCTGCAGCATTATAGCATACAAATCTCCTCAGGATCACAGCTATTCTTATTGAAAACAAGTCCCCCCACTACTTCCACCCACAGGGAGATGTTGTAATTTTGGCATTTTCTTTGCCCCAAATTGCAGCAAATATTGAAATATTTAATGTAAAGGAGAAAAAGAAAAAAAAAAAAAAGAAAAGGAAAGATTTGGAAATGTTGACATGAACTATTTTAAGCTAAGAAAAACTTTGTGCTGTTCCCAGATGGAATCATGATTTTAGGTTAGACAGCTAATTGCTGCTCAGTTTCAATGAATGTGAATTGAGGTGAGAGACTGTGGTGGATAATCGAAAGTGAAGTTGGAGAGGATGTGATCACCACCAGGTAGGAAAGGGCCATGTGGGTTCACTATTCTGGTGACCGCAACAGCTCATTTTTTTACCTAATTTCCAGACTAATTTTATTCATAGACAATTTATACCCATTTGGTCTTGGGTCAACATCATCTGTCAGTTTAAATTATTTGTTTCCAGACCTGCTGTTTGACCAGCCTTACATATCACACAAGGAACAATTTCTCCTTAGCCGAGTGTGGGTTCTCACTTCTATGAGACCAGCTAAGCCTTGCTATCTTTGCCATTTCTCGTAACATAAGCCCTTGCCTCACCCGATGGTATTCCAGCTCTACATCTGCTCCAGTCTTGAACACAGGAGAGTGTGATGGACTAGAACAGCCAGATTTTTCTCTTCCTTTATATTCCAGTGTTTATCCCCTCCATACAAGGCCCTTGGTGTTCACCCAGCATAGCAGAGGAGGCATTTTGCACCATTTAATGGTATGCTTTACTACTTGTCAACGCTCCTTAAAAATTAGTACAGGCACCAAGCTGAACTCACTGGATCAGTGCAGTTTCAAACTGATCTCAAAGACTGGGGCTTAGAGACACAGCTGAACTGTAAGTGCATGGTTTTGCAGAAAGGCTAAGGGTGACCAACAGAAATGATGCACTCAGCCTTATGTCCTCTGGCTAGCATCAAAAAGAAACACCCATTTGGCCTTTTCATTGTCTTATAGTCAGTATTTCTTACCCAATTCTGTTGAGTCAACATTCTGACTGGATTGACTACGGGTTGTCAACAACTCACTTTAAACACTTTTTTTAGAGTGGTTCCTGGTGTGTGGGTTCACAATAGAGTGCATTTTATGTGTGCAAGTGTATGCCTACATTTGAAGGTAAATCAGACAGTGCTGAGCTTCACGCTCCTGTGTCTAGACTGCCTCTGGTCCCCAGCTGACCAGCTAAATCAGGAGCCTCTGAATGATCCTGAAGTAATTTCTGTGATCATGGTGTTGTCATGCCCAGCATTAGAAGGTCAGTAAGGGCCTGGGGGAACTTAAAGAGAAAAGAGAGAACAGTACTTTCTAATTGTCTGCTTCTCAGTAGTACGTAGCCTACCAAAGAGCATAGCATGATGATTTTAACTCTAAAAAGCACCTTAAAGCTTCCTGTTTTGACATGTGAATATTTCTGGATCTCTGAAAATCAGACTTCACAGCATGAATTTTGGTGCTCTGTCAACTGTCCTCAACACCTTCTGTTCCTGGCTAGACATAAGAAAGGAGCTGTGGCTCAAGGGATGAGCAGGTCTGTGTCCTGTGTCCTCTGCTCAGAGGGATGCAAACAAGCACTGCCATGCTGCTACCTGCAGGCAGTGACTTTTCAGGTACTTGAGTTGCTCAGATTCACTGCAAGTAACTGGATTTGTCTGGGTGCTGACATTCAGTTTCCACAGAGAAGCTTATACAGGAAGACAAACTTTTTTTTTTTTTTATTGTCAGAGAATGTTCACTTAAACTGATGTGTACACCTAGAGTGAAAAGGCAGCCATTTGTCTCATGTGTTTACTCCTATGGCATAGAGAAATCCACAGCCAGCCGGAGGAAGCCCCGGCACCTTTGCTCTCCCCACACATGGGGGACAAGTAGTATGATCCCAGTAGGAAATAGATATAATGAGAGAGAAGTTGCACTCCAGCAGTTCCTGACTTCTTTAGTCATAGACTTCTGCGTTATGGTTTAAAACATATCTGGAGATTGCTCTGAGAGTAGAGAGCTATTCATAGATAAAACTACCCCCACTGAGAACTGATGTAGAGGACATAGCAATTAGAGATGCCATTTATGCAGGAATACTCCAAAAGTATCTTTATCAAAATTTTTTGTATGCAAAAAAATTACATAAAACTTCAAGGAATGTGGGAAAAGAAACTTTCTTATTTCCTATTTAATTTCACTGTTATCTCTAAGAATTTCTATGGCCAAATAAGCTGGCCTGTCCAAAACTCTTGTATGAAGGGTAGTCCAGACTTCAGTGTCACATATGTACCGTGTACATATTTAGGCACTTCTACAACTGCCTACGGCTGCTCTGTTAAACAATGTTAAATATTAAGCAGGGCTGTATAGCACATTGATAATTCTCCTCTAAGTGCCGACATCCAAACAACACATAAAAAAGACAGCCAGACTACTTCCTTCATAAAACACTGTGAAATAAATTTTAATTCATATTTCCTAGTGATGTGAATAACCATAGATCATTGAAGAAAGTCCCTTTAAAAAAAAATATGAAAAAATAAATAAGGACTACTCCAAATAAAATGTGCTTAAGATCCATGAAGAGATCGCCTTGCATTTTTTGTCCTTTGACAAGTTTAAAGAATATGGGTGCAAGGACAGGGGTTGAAGAGAGACATTAACGCTGTCAATATCTTTGTTTGATCTACCCGTGATGACAAGGCTGCCTTGAACACCTTGAACTATGTTGCCTGTAGAACGACACTTGTTGGGATTTTTGTGGCCGCGCGGAGTCTGAGCTCCCAGGGCAGGCAGTTCTCCTGGCACTCGCACAGCTGCTCGGGGAGCCGGGGGGGTCTCTCCAGGCTGCACGCTGGGGGATGTCTTCTGCCACCTCTTGTCCTGAAGGGCAAGCTGGAAGAGCTGGTCTGGGGAAAGGCTGGGCTGTCTCACCGCCTCTTTGCTCCGATCTGCAGAGCCAGCGTGCTGTGGCAGTTGGACGGGGGAAGAAGAGAAGTGAAAATAAAAGCTCCACTGAAAGGGAAGGGTGGCACAGCCTTTCTAATGGGCCAGGGCAGATTTATAGCAAGTGGGGATGTGATGCTAAACAAACTGCAAAGTACTTTTTTTTTTCTTTTTTTGTCCAAGCATTTGAAAAGAGAAAGAATTTCAGCCTTCAATAACAATCTATGAAAACACCTTGCTTCTCGTGAGAGTCTAGTACAGCCCTCCCACACCCTTTGCTATCCAAATAAACTTTATGAGGGAATGTTCTTTACATTCCCTGTCGAGCATGTATAGAAAAGACCACTCTGGCACAGCCCGCTCCCTGTTGATGACAGTGTTTCCTGTTATTGTGGAGGAGCCACGGGCCTGCCTCCAGTACAGATCTGCGGAGCGGCGGTGTCACAGATGTTTTTTCAGGTGTAAAATTCCTGTTGGCCACACAGGCCGTTCACACAGGATAAAAACAGCATCTTCAGCTTGGCTCGATGTGTATGTTTGCTGAACGCTGTGCTGAACCAGCGCCTCTTCTCGCAGCAGTGATGAAACTAGGGAATGTGGAAGGGAGTTTAAAACCCTTCCTGTTGCAATAGGAAATGTTCTGAAAACCTGAGATTTCACTTTTTGTACTCATTGTGGGTCAGCTAGGGCAGAGGGAGAAGGACAGGGAATTGAGAGTTCAAGGACTGCATGATAGGAAAGGCTTTGCTTTTGCTGAAAGAATGTGGTTGAACTTTCTCCCTGAAGAAGATTTATCCTGTTGTGATTTCAAGGACCCTTAAAAAAGCCATCATTAGAGAGCCACCCACACAAGACAGCAATGTAGCAGCTGCATAACAACACTAACATGGTTAACGGCTGCAAATACAGTGCAGTAGTATGAAAAGGTCACTGTGAGAGGGGATCCTGCTGTGCTAAAGTGCTAAAGCTTATGCAGGTGCTGTGGGTGTATCCATAATAAAATCATATCATTGATGGCAGCGAATTATTAGATACAAACCTTCCCTGTATGAACCAGAAGAGAACTCTGCATTCCATAAACTTCTTTAACCCCAGCGTCAGTGCTTTTACAGTGCAGTAGCTACTGCATTGAGTAGAAAACTCATCTCACTGTCACTTTGATGCACTGTCAGAAATGTGGGGTTTTTTCTTTTTCTTCCCAGTACGAAATCATTCTTACTTCGTAAACACCTTGTTTTTGTTAGACAGATAAGAATACTCCTCCTTCTTAAAATTATTGTTTTGATGAAAAGTACACTTGCCTGGTGTTACTTTTCCAGCAAAATGTGACAAGGGAAACCGTGGTCTGCTCTAAAAGTGAAAAACCATTTCTGAAATGTGTTTGTTTAGAAGGAAAGCTGCAAGGCTTGGACCTGCTATTGCAATGAGGGCAGTCTAAGAGTTCAGATGATCCATTTGTTCATTCTTTCACTTGATTGTTTCTTAACAATGGTTCTTCTGTTTGTTGGAGACATTCCTGTAGCTGACAGAATAGTCAATACTTCAAATTAAAAAACAGTTGTTAAAGATTGCACATGGGAAAATAAATGGTTATTCGGTATGTTTCTAAAATGTCATCAACTCTTCTCTGCTATTCAACATACTTGCATCATTCTTTGGTGAATTCATATGAACAGAGGTCTAAGATCAGTGAGCAAGCCCGGAAAAATATGAAGGAGTGCTGAAGAGAATCATGACATTTTCCAAACATTATCCATGTTTATCTCCCATTTTGAAATTTCAACACATTCTGAGAAAATCTATAGCTGTGGGAAAGGGGTAATGATGAGAGTATAGTCCTACTTTTCCCTTCTTTTTATAATATATTTTTTTTTACTGCAGAGAAAAGAACATCACTGAAGGAACAAAGTCCCGTGTTTTTTATCTGATTCATCAGAAAAGTCAGCAGTATGTTATTGAGATACAATAATTTCCATCTCACATATATGCACACATACACACACACAAATATATGTAGGTGTATGTATATATATTTATGAATAATTATCACTAATAGGAGACTCTTGTCTACTCAAGCGATAACAAGTGAAGAGGCTAGATCAGATTGGGCTGGTCACGTAATGAAACACTTTATTTTTATACATCATCTTTCATGCAAACATATCACGCAACTCTTCAAAGCCAGTTTATCTACACATTCCTGAATGGTGCAACTAAACTGCTCAGCTTTACAGGAAGCATCTGTAGATGTTGCAGGGCAGGGGTGAAGATGGAAACAATGGCCAAGTTTCAGGAGAATGATTGAGTACTAGAAAACTGGGAAGTTCATGCAATGGGATATGCACTTTTTTAGGCAGCTGGAGAGGCTCTGCCCACTGAGCAGATGACTCCTGGAAGGAATTTTAAGAGAATTAGTGGGAATGGCTATTTCAGATGGCAGAAGAAATCAAAATAGAAAGCCAGTTCCTTAGGCCTGGACTATCTCCTTTCAAGTCTGAAACATATTTCCTTTCTGTCTTGGATCTTTTGTATGCAAGAGCTCTTTATCCTGCTCTGGTAATAACAGCCCAGAAGAAATGCTCCGGGGGGGAGAAACTGGAGTGTGCTCTGCTCACGGGCCCTCCATCGCTCAGGCTGAGGTGGACATGCCTTGCAAACTTTTTGGCTATTGTGGATTTATACTGGCTGGATATTTCCTCAAGCCTACCCCAATCTACCCCCCAAACTCCTTGTCTGCTCTCTTGCAGCAATGTTCTGCCTGCTAAGGGATCCTCGAGCTTGTAAAACCCACTTGAGTATTCACTATTAGCAGCAGAAAAGACATGTGACAAATATAAGATGATAAATATTAGAAGTAGATCAGAGTGGACTTTGGACAAATTAACATTATTTTCTGTTTTAGTCACCCGTAGGCACGTATTCACATGATAAATATCAGAACAAGTGACGTGATTTGACAAAAGGCATTATGTGGAACAGAGTAAAAATCAGCTTACAGAAGTTTGTATTTTAGTTGTTTCCACTATAAGGCCCCTTCCTAGTACTAGGCAAAACTGTGTACGCATTGTATGTTCGATAGATGTGATTCTGAGAAGTTATGAAAATCTCCAGTTTCCATTTAAAATAGTAAGTATAGCAAGTGTTTGAGTTACAAGTTTTAAGATTGCTCTGAGAAGTTTAACCCTTACATGTAAAACTCAATTTTGAATCACATGGTGGAAATCATTTTGGCTTCATTCTGTCAAAATTCTTATAATGATCTTGCTCTTTCCTAAATTTTCTCTCTCTTCTGGCCTGTGATCCCCTTTATTTTCTATTGTCTTTTGTACAGTTTTTCTTTAGCTTTAATTTCTTTTCTGATCCACAGCAATGTATTCTTGTTACTCATTCTTCCACAGGATATGGGGCACAGCTATTCCAATTGTAGTAAAAAACCCCCCAATGCTTCAGTATACATGTAAAAAGCTTAATTTTCTGTCTTCATAAACAGAAATTTTGTTATTAATAGGATTTATAGGATTTCAGCATCACCAAAGATCGACAGCTGTAATTAAGAACTTAAATACAGAAACAGGTCTTTCAGCTTGGATCATCAGTGGCCTTCATATCTTGCTGTGGATCAAAAAAGAAAGAAAAGGAAAGGGGAGGGAAGTCAGTACAGGGGCCTTTGATCTGCTGTGCTTCCTCCTTAGCTGGGTTAGGTGTTCAGGAATGCAGGTAGCAGCTGGGACATTCTTTCTCTATCAGCGGCGGTGCCTAGCTACAGGCAAAAAGCAAGGGACATTGCTGTGTAGCGAGGTATATGCTTTATGGCTTTAGAACAGGTAAGTAATCACTTATTTGGTGCTTAATAAGTTGAGGAGCTTGGGAATGACAAACTGAATTTCCAGCTACCTATTAAAAAACAAATGGTCACATTTCAAAACACTTTATTGCCAGCACGCTGACTTGAAAGGTCACACAGTGCTCTCAGCTGAGGTCTTCTATTGTTTGTGATTTCTGCTTGCAGGCTGAGAGCAATATCCTGCACATTTTTTAGCCTCTGGTACTAGTCACTTTAATTTGACATAAGTATGGCCTGCCACCCCCGAGTGGATATTCTTCCTCCTCCTTTGGGTATGCATGAGTATTTTGCAGCTGCCTGGGGATCTGACTCACCCTACAAAGGCTAGTTCTGGTACGGCTGGTGACGGCAACAGGCAACCTGGGGGAACACGGGACCATCCTTTCTGGCAGCAGGCAGCGTTTGCATTGCATCAGTGTCTGATAGAGACTCTTAAAGTAAGGTCTCCTTCAGCTTCATGGATGAATTTGAAATATTCTGCAGCTTTGATGCAACACTACTCGTATGCACTTACCATATTACTGCCAAGTGTAATCAAACCTCTAGAAGAAATTTCATAGCATACAATGCTAAATCAGACAAAGCAAGCTGTGGCATCTGAAACAAAACTATACCTCGGTCTCATGGCAAAGGCTGTTTGCTCTAGCAAATGATCAAATGCTAAACAGAAGAATTTGGAGATGCTTCAAGTTTATTGTTCTCCTTGGTTTGTTTGCCAAGGCAGCAATGAAAGTAATTAACTGTTCAGTCACATCTAAACCCAAGTAGTAAGGAAGAAAGAACATGCGTAATAAATATGTTTCTATCTCCTGTCTGATTTTAACATCCCATTCCCCTACTTATTTCTAATATCTTAAAATAAAGTTTTATATAGTAACAGAGAAGTTAGAGATGCAGAGACTGTTTTGCCGTCATCTGTTTCAACCACCATTTCTCATTGTTCATTTCTACTCCATCACATCAATTTTACCTCTTCAAATTCCTCTAGATAATTCTTCTTGCTTCTTCTTACATTTATATATAACTACTGTAGTGTTCTTCATCACCTGATTTTTTTGAGTTCTCTCCTTAAGGCCCAGGTTTGCTCAGCTGGCCAACCTTTAAGGGTTACTTTTCAGTCTTTTCACTTAACGAAGGTTCAGGCAGACAGAAAAGAAGAAAAATCTCCTGGCAACACTAAGCTACAGTTTCTGAGTCTTTCTTTTACCAGCCTTTCTGGATCATGCATCCTCTCCGACGGACATGCACTCACAGACTGTGGAGGAAAAACTATTTAAATTGTAAACTCCAAAGAATTATCTGGCTGTGATCTAAAGGAATTAGCTCCTTTCAGGTAAAGGGACTTTTTGCTGCATGGTCAGTAACACCACTTTTCCTCTTTCACACACAGACTTGATAGAAACTTTTTATTAGGTACTGTTACGCACAAACGGTGATGAATGCCAGAAGCATCATCTGTGGCAACACAAGTTGCCTCGATTTCCCCCTGGCTCCTAATACAGCTTTTTTAGGTGGTTTGTTTGGTTGTTGTTTGTTTATTTGTTTCTTTAAACCACCCTTTCTGATAGCAAACAGAATATTGATTTCTTCTATCTAAGATAGGATTGCCTCTAATCAGCAACGCTAGAAGTAATTGTTTAACCATGCTGAGCACTGCTGCAATGCTACTTGCTCGCTCTCACAAAAAGCAGTGCAATGACCCCCAACCCATCCATAGTGGGGGGGGAGGCTGCACCTTGTGCTACCATGGCCAAGCCCGCTCAGGCTTCAAGGCACCCTCCAGCTCAGGGTTTCTCCTTCTCACTGTGCTCAGTGGTAACAAGGATGAAATTGGTCTAGGTTTTTTTGCAGCTAATGGACCTCCTTGAGGTGTCTGTCCAAAGGGAATTTGTTTGTGTATGTGCACACATGCATGTAATACAGCTTGAACCAGATGGTGCCTAAGAAGCTGCTGAAAAGAGTGGAGAAATCACCCACTTATTTTCCTTCCCATGGTAAACCTCAGAATTTTTGAAACAAACTCAGTGGGATGGTATTTCTTCACAAAGAAATGAGTTAGATCTTAGAAATGGGTAATTCTTTTTATTGCCCACAAGAAGATGTGTGATGATCAGAGTAAAACCAATAGGCCCTCTGAGTTACTTCTAACATCTTCCTAACTACTTCAGGGAATATTTCTGTTGCATATTTGTCCCGTGAATCCTGTATCTCATAGCTGCTGTTTTTTCCTTTCCTGTATTTTTCATTGCAATTATGTTTTTTCAAATGTCTGGAAAAAATTACTGAGAGTATAAATACGTATTTCAGATTCCTTCAGAACTCAAATTCTTTCATTTTTTATCAGGTAGTAGACCTGAATACTTTGACTAATACTTACGTAGCTGTATTTTTACCTTGTCTGCAGGGTTAAAAGAGAAAAGCAGCTTTGCTCTCTTGTAGAGCTGGCTTTTCTGCACAAAATCTATGGTAATATCTTCTTTTTATACAGTCACTGTTGCGCTGTTTAAGCAAACAAGTTACAATTTGGCAATCTTTTTTTTCAGGTGTCTACTCATTAATCATTGGTTAAGAAATACCTCTTAAAGGTTTATGTTTGAAGACAGCTGTAGTCAAGTAAGGACCTTGATTAACTTCCTTTGTTTTCTTAGTCTGAACAATACATTCTGTTATCCCATTTGGGTTTTGCAATGCCTGGGGTTTTAAACTACTATTGAATGGACTATTATTATCTTAGAAAACACCAGGAGCATGATTACATCTTGTGAAGTTATTTATATTTGCGTATGGCAAATGAAAAATGGAATTTTAATGTAAATGAGTAGCGAATGATGGTGTATAATTGTACTATCTTCCATGCTGCTCAGTTTTTACAATTGTGATGTCCTGGGGTGCAACGGAATGAAAAATCATGCTCTTGATTAGGAATTCTTTGCCTTTTCAAAAGAAATTTCAACTGATAATTTTTTGTTTCAATTACAGTATTCTCTAGTTGATGTAATTTAATGTAGACTGATTTGAGTCAGAAACATTAGGAAATCTTTGTCTTTGGAATTATAATTGTCAACTCGTACACTTTGGCAGTGGTTTCCTGGAAGCTTGCTTTGGTCTGCAGTAAGTAGACAGTACAGATGACAAACTGATTGCTGTGGAACTACATGATCAAGCTGCCTGTTTATTCCAGATTTTGGAAAGGGAATCCTTTTGCATAATTTGATTTACAGATGCTCTGAGTAAAGCATTTCTGTCTTCCTATTTATTTGTATCAGTATTTTCCCCTTTTATCTAATGTGAAGAGATTCAATGGTAGCGAAGTTGTGCTTGTTTAAGAGCTAGCAATATGCTCAGCTTTGTACAATACTCAACAGCAGACAATCGCTGCCCTGGAGAGCTTAAAGTCTAAAAATACCTCATCTAATGCTTCAGCTTTTTTCAGCCTTTAACATTCTCAAGATTTTCTTACTGTTTTGTCTCATCTTAATACACCTCTATTTTAAATTGTCAACCAAAGCAAATCATCTTGGTTCCTCTCTCTAAAAATAATCTGACAAAGGTAACAAATTCATTCTTAAATTTGAAAATACCTGTAGGTTCAATCCAGCATTCACTGAAGAACAAAGACAGGATTCCATCATTATGGACCCATCTAAGTAACTTTAACCTTGCCTACCTGCTCCTAGCAATGCCAGCAAAGCATTCGCAAGCATGCATTACCTTTCTTCTCTGTAGCTGTAGAGCACAGATTAGTTGTAGCAAACTGCTAGATCTCTGGCTGTAAATCAGGTTGTCTGGGTAAGACATGTCCATCTGCCTGATGCTTTCATGAATATATGTGTGTACTTTGAAGCAATGAAGTTCATGTCTCTCCAGAAAGCCTTATTTAAAGCTGTGATGTATTTTTTTGCCGTCAGGACTGTCAGCAGCAAGGTGAAGATGAGTGTGATCTGCTAGTTTAATGCTACGCAAACAGAAGGATAGCAAGAGATGACATCATGTGCTGACGGCACAGGGACTACAGAAGAATGAGGAAAAAACAAACTTTAGCAGAAAGGCTTTGCAGTCCATTGGATGCTGCCTCTTTATTTTGGTTGTGGATATTTTTGCAAGTGTTTCTGCCTCTGTGGTTTCTCCTTTCTAAGAACAACACCAGTCAGCACTGAGCTGTGGTGTCTCAGATTCTTTCTAGGGATTAAGCTGCAGGTTTAACTTTTGGGCTGGCATAAGGACCATCTGTTCAGTGTAGTGGAGATATGTGTGTTGTGAGCATACAGAATTCACTGTAAGACGAGAAGGCAGACAATATACTTCAACAGCTTGTTTTTAATTTTGGTTTTGTTGTTAATTTTGTTGTTGCTTGAAGGAGAGTGCTTCTAAAGGATGAAATCATCATATCCTGTTCAATATGTGGTGATCTAATGGAGGACAGGTTCCAGTTGTTCTTCAGAGTGTTTGATCTGTGTGATGGCTTACAGGGTTGGTAAGAAATGGAGACATTGTCTGTCCCAAAACTACTGCTATACTGTGGTGGCTACAGTAGCTTAACACTTCTGAGAAAGGGAGCATTTCATTCTGTATTCACACCTTTAAATTTCCTGTCTCCTCAGCGTATATCTTGTACTGACAATCCTTCCTCTTCAGCTCCATTCTCATCACATTAAGTCGCTGTATATAAAAAGTTGCTCTTTGCTGTCCCATCTGCTATGAACATTATGCCACAAGCAACTGCAGGAGCCCTGCACAATTTTGTGTGTTTCAGACTAAGTCCTACACCCATATTACCCCCATTTGACAAGGGCTACTCCTACTGCATAAACCAGAGCCACTTCTCTGCCTTGACATGCCCCTGGATTACTGAGCTAGCTCTCATGCCTTCTCCTACACTTCAAACTCCATCTCCTCCATTATATATAGAGATGGCCTTCACCTTAACCTTATTATTCTTATTGTTTTCAAAGGTCTGATGTTGTCACTTTGATGAAAAAAATATAGATCATGGCTCATTGAAGGAACAGAGAAAGAACTATAAGACTATCCCAGGGGGCTCAAATCCAAGAGAAAGGTTGGGAGTTAGAAGGGAAAAAGAAGGAGTTACAGAAAGGGTCACCAGCTACAGTGCTATGTAGAGGTAATCTCTTCCCATTCCTGC